>NC_052612.1:18288674-18356624 GCF_016545825.1 Eucalyptus grandis
AGTATGTTTAAGATGTTGAGATTAGAACTTGACAACTAATATAAATTCTTTTGGCTCATCTTATATTAATATCATAAAACAATGACATTATGTGTATCGATTTTCTCTTTGTACCGCGTAGTAATGACATAGAAAATCTATTAAACATAGATAGATACCGTAGCTTTTCCTCGTAACACCGAAATGCATCTATCATGTCCTATTTTTGTTCATTAAAAAAGTAGTTTCAAGAAAAGAAAAAAAAATTATTTACTTATATTTGAGTGCAACTTCAATACTATTTTACGAAGTTTGTGAGAGAACACATCCAAGGAGGAGTTGTGTTCTTATTGGAAGGCAGAGGAGTTGTGTTCTTATTGGAAGGCAGATGAACATCAACTTCCTATATGGAATTTCAATGGAGCTGTGCTTGGTCTATAATTCTTATTACATCGTATCATTAATATCTTGTCCCTACGACAAACTTAAGATGACTTGACTTGCGAATGCGAATTCATTCAATGACTTGGTTGAACTAGTGGTGGCCTTCAATGATTATTGACTATTGATGAAGAAAGGTCCATAAAGAAAAATAAAACATCAGAATCTCTTTCCCTTTCTACAATACAAGTCCCTTTCTAGAGAATAGATATACGTTTTACTTTCTTATTTTTCCTAAAATAAAACTAGCTTCTTTTGACTTATTTCACTTTGGAAATTACTGAGAAAAATTGTGACAATGCGCAATAAAATTACTTTATTAAATCAACATAATTTCCTAGTTAAAAGAAAGCTATATTTTTCAAAGAAAAAATAGATAGAAAAAATAGAGAAATAAAAGAAATAAGTTTAAGAGGTTTAGATTAGAACTTTACAATTAATATAAATTCTTTTGGCTCATTTTATATTAACATCATAAAACAATGACATTACGTGTGTCAATTTTCTCTTGTACAGCGTAGTAACGACATAGAAAATCTTACACGTAGATAGATATCACAACTTTTCATTGTAACACCCAAATGCATCTATCATGTCTTATATTTGTTCATTAAATAAGTAGATTCAAGAAAATAAATAAAATTATTTACCTATATTGGAATGCAATTGCAATACTATTTCACCGAGTTTGTAAGAGAACACATACAAGGAGGAGTTGTACTCTTATTGGAAGGCAAATGAAGATTAACTTCCTTGTATGGAATTTCAATGGAATTGTGCTTGGTCTATAATTCTTATCACATTGTATCATTAACATAATGTCCCTACGCGCGACAATCTTAAGTTGACTTGACTTGCAAATGCGAATTCATTCAATGACTTGGTTGAGCCAGTGGTGGCCTTGAATGATTCTTGACTATTGATGAAGAAAGTCCATAAAGAAAAATAAACGTTCAGCATCTCTTTCCCTTTCTGCAATACAAGTCCCTTTCTAGAGAACATATATACATTTTACTTTCTTCTTTTTTTCCTAAAATAAAACTAGTTTCTTTTGAATTATTTCACTTCGAAAATTACTGAGAAAAATTGTGACACTGTGCAGTAAAATTACTTTATTTAATTAAAAAAATTTCCCAGTTAAAAGAAAAGGTTATATCTTTTTTTAAAGAAAACATAGAGAAATAAAATAAATATGTTTAAGATGTTGAGATTAGAAGTTGACAACTAATATAAATTCTTTTGGCTCATCTTATATTAACATCATAAAACAATGACATTATGTGTATTAATTTTCCCTTTGTACAGCGTAGTAATGACGTAGAAAATCTGTTAAACATAGATAGATACCGTAGCTTTTCCTTGTAACACCCAAATGCATCTATCGTGTCCTATTTTTGTTCATTAAAAAAGTAGATTCAAGAAAAGAAATAAAATTATTTACTTATATTTGAGTGCAACTTCAATACTATTTTATGGAGTTTGTGAGAGAACACGTCCAAGGAGAAGTTATGTTCTTATTGGACGGCAGATGAATATGAACTTCCCTATATGGAATTTCAATGGAGCTGTGCTTGGTCTATACTTCTTATCACATCATATCATTAATGTCTTGTCCCTACACGCGACAATCTTAAGTTGACTTGACTTGCCAATGGGAATTCATTCAATGACTTGGTTGAGTGAGCGGTGGCCTTCAATGATTCTTGACTAATGATGAAGAAAGGTCAACAAAGAAAAAAAAAAACATCAGCATCTCTTTTCCTTTCTGCAATACAAGTCCCTTTCTAGAGAACATATATACATTTTACTTTATTTTTTTCCTAAAATAAAACTAGTTTCTTTTGACTTATTTCACTTTGGAAATTACTGAGAAAAATTGCGACAATGCACAATAAAATTACTTTATTTAATTAACATAATTTCTCAATTAAAAGAAAAGGCTATATTTTTTAAAGAATAAATAGAGGAATAAAAGAAATATGTTTAAGATGTTGAGATTAGAATTTGACAATTAATATAAATTCTTTTGGCTCATTTTATAATAACATTATAAAACAATGACATTATGCGTGTCAATTTTCTCTTTGCACAGCGTAGTAATGATGTAGAAAATCTGTTAAACGTAGATAGATATCACAGCTTTTCAACGTAACACAAAATGCATCTATCATGTCCTATTTTTGTTCATTAAATAAGTAGATTCAAGAAAATAAATAAAATTATTTACTTATATTGGAGTGCAACTGCAATACTATTTTACGGAGTTGGTGAGAGAACACATACAAGGAGGAGTTATATTCTTGTTGGAAGGCAGATGAACATTAACTTCCTTTTATGGAATTTCAATGGAATTGTGCTTGGTCTATAATTCTTATCACATTGTATCATTAATATCTTGTCCCTACGCACGACAATCTTAAGTTGACTTGACTTGTGAATGCAAATTCGTTAAATGACTTGGTTGAGCCAGTGGTGGCCTTGAATGATTCTTGACTGTTGATGAAGAAAGGTCCATGAAGAAAAAAACATCAGCATCTCTTTCCCTTTTTACAATACAAGTCCCTTTCTAGAGAACATATATACATTTTACTTTCTTTTTTTTCCTAAAATAAAACTAGTTTCTTTTGACTTATTTTACTTTGAAAATTACTGAGAATAATTGCGACAATGTGCAATAAAATTACTTTAGTCAACATAATATCTTAGTTAAAAGAAAAGGCTATATTTATTTTAAAGAAAAAATAGATAAACAAAAGAATAAGTTTAAGATGTTGAGATTAGAAGTTGACAACTAATATAAATATTTTGGCTCATTTTATATTAACATCATAAAACAATAACATTATGTGTGTCAATTTTCTCTTTGTACAACGTAGTAATGACGTAGAAAATCTGTTAAACGTAGATAGATATCACAGCTTTTCATCGTGACACTAAAATGCATCTATCATGTCCTATTTTTGTTCATTAAATAAGTAGATTGAAGAAAAGAAATAAAATTATTTACTTATATTTGAGTGCAACTTCAATACTATTTTATGGAGTTTGTGAGAGAACACGTCCAAGGAGGAGTTATGTTCTCATTGGACGGCAGATGAACATGAACTTTCCTATATGGAATTTCAATGGAGCTGTGCTTGGTCTATACTACTTATCGCATCGTATCATTAATATCTTGTCCCTACACGCGACGATCTTAAGTTGACTTGACTTGCAAATGCGAATTCATTCAATGACTTGGTTGAGCGAGCGGTGGCCTTCAATGATTCTTGACTAATGATGAAGAAAGGTCAACAAAGAAAAACATCAGCATCTCTTTCCTTTCTGCAATACAAGTCTCTTTCTAGAGAACATATATACATTTTACTTTCTTTTTTTTTTTCCTAAAATAAAACTAGTTTCTTTTGACTTATCTCACTTTGGAAATTACTGAGAAAAATTGCGACAATGCACAATAAAATTACTTTATTTAGTCAACATAATTTCTTAGTTAAAAGAAAAGGCTATATTTTTAAAAGAAAATAGAGAAATAAAATAAATAAGTTTAAGATGTTGAGATTAGAAGTTGACAACTATTATAAATTCTTTTGGCTCATTTTATATTAACATCATTAAACAATGACATTATGTGTGTCAATTTTCTCTTTGTACAGTGTAGTAATGACGTAGAAAATCTGTTAAATATAGATAGATATCATAGCTTTTCATCGTGACACTAAGATGCACCTATCATGTCCTATTTTTGTTCATTAAATAAGTAGATTCAAGAAAAGAAATAAAATTATTTACTTATATTTGAGTGCAACTTCAATACTATTTTATGGAGTTTGTGAGAGAACACGTCCAAGGAGGAGTTATGTTCTCATTGGACGGCAGATGAACATGAACTTTCCTATATGGAATTTCAATGGAGCTGTGCTTGGTCTATACTACTTATCACATCGTATCATTAATATCTTGTCCCTACACGCGACAATCTTAAGTTGACTTGACTTGCAAATGCGAATTCATTCAATGACTTGGTTGAGCGAGCGGTGGCCTTCGATGATTCTTGACTATTGATGAAGAAAGGTCCATAAAGGAAAAAAAAAAAAAACATTAGCATCTCTTTTCCTTTCTACAATGCAAGTCCCGTTCTAGAGAACATATATACATTTTACTTTCTTATTTTTCCTAAAATAAAACTAGTTTCTTTTGACTTATTATACTTTGGAAATTACTGAGAAAAATTGCGACAATGCGCAATAAAATTACTTTATTTAATTAATTCTCAATTAAAAGAAAAGGCTATATTTTTCTTTAAAGAAAAATGGAGAAATAAAAGATATATGTTTAAGATGTGGAGATTCAAACTTGACAACTAATATAAATTCTTTTGGCTCATCTTATATTAACATCATAAAACAATGACATTATGTGTGTCAATTTTCTCTTTGCACAGCGTAGTAATGATGTAGAAAATCTGTTAAACATAGATAGATATCACAGCTTTTCAACGTAACACTAAAATGCATCTATCGTGTCCTATTTTTTTTCATTAAATAAGTAGATTCAAGAAAAGAAATAAAATTATTTACTTATATTGCAGTGCAACTGCAATACTATTTTATGGAGTTGGTGATAGAACACATACAAGGAGGAGTTGTATTCTTATTTGGAAGGCAAATGAACACGAACTTCCCTCTATGGAACTTCAATGGAGTTGCGCTTGGTCCACAATTCTTATCACATCATATCATTAATATCTTGTCCGTATGTGCAACAATCTTAAGTTGACTTGACTTGCGAATGCGAATTCATTCAATGACTTCGTTGAGCCAGCAGTGGCCTTCAATGTTGATTCTTGACTGTTGATGAAGAAAGGTCCATAAAGGACAAAATAAAACATCAACATCCCTTTCCCTTTCTGCAATACAAGTCGCTTTCTAGAGAACATTTATACATTTTACTTCTTATTTGTCCTTAAATAAAACCAGTTTCTTTTGACTTATCTCACTTTGAAAATTACTGAGAAAAATCGCAATGCTGCGCAATAAAATTAATTTATTGAATTAACATAATTTCTAAGTTAAAAGAAAAGGCTATATTTTTTTTTTAAAGAAAAAATAGAGAAATAAAATAAGTATGTTTAAGATGTTGAGATTAGAACTTGACAACTAATGTAAATTCTTTTGGCTCATCTTATATTAACATCATAAAACAATGACATTATGTGTATCAATTTTCTCTTTATACGGCGTAGTAACAACGTTGAAAATCTGTTAAACTTAGATAAGTACCACGGCTTTTTATCGTAACACCAAAATGCATCATGTCCTATTTTTGTTCATTAAATAAGTAGATTCAAGAAAAGAAATAAAATGATTTACTTATATTTGAGTGCAACTTCAGTATTATTTTACGGAGTTTGTGAGAGAACACATCTAAGGAGGAGCTATGTTCTTATTGGAAGGTAGATGAACATGAACTTCCCCACATGGAATTTCAATGGAGCTATGCTTGGTCTATAATTCTTATCACATCGTATCATTAATATCTTGTCCCTACGTGCCACAATTTTAAGTTGACTTGACTTGCGAATGCGAATCATTCAATGACTTGGTTAAGCCAGCGGTGGCCTTGAATGATTCTTGACTGTTGATGAAGAAAGGTCCAGAAGGGGAAAAAAAACAACAACAACATCAGCATCTCTTTCCCTTTCTGCAATAGAAGTCCCTTTCTAGAAAACAGATATTCATTTCGCTCCCATTCTATTTCTACAAGTTCATTACATAAGTAGATTCAAGAAAATAAATAAAATGATCTACTTATATTTAAGTGCAACTTCCATACTATATTACGGAGTCTATAAGTGAACACATACAATGAGGAGCTTTGTTCTTATTGGAAGGCAGATGAACATGAACTTCCCTGTATGGAATTTCAATGGAGCTGTGCTTGGTCTGTAATTCTTATCATATCATATAATTAATATCTTGTCCCTATGTGCGAGAATCTTAAGTTGAGTTGACTTGCAAATGCTAATTCATTAAATGACTTGGTTGAGCCAGCGGTGGCTTTCAATGATTCTTGACTGTTGATGAAGAAAAGCTCAGAAATTAAAAAGTATCAGTATCTCTTGCCCTTCTGCAATAAAAGTCCCTTTCTAGAGAACTGATATTCATTTCACTTCCATTTTATTTCTACAAGGTTCATTGCACTTAGAACCTGATTTTGTGTAAACTATTGGGTAAAAAAGGAAATTAACGATAGAGCTCTCAGACTCATTTTCATGTTACATTAGGACTGAACACCGAAATTGAAGGACAATGGGGACATTAGATGCAGGAAGGGTAATGAGAGACGGCCGAATGGTTCCCTCCGACGAGTTGTACCTCAAATCTAGTTTTACAAAGGTTCAGAAGTCCTTCCCATCGCGAGGATAGCATAATATGTCCGAGATTCTGGACATACTGAAGGAACTGATCCCAATTAGATTATTTAAAGACCATTAAGTCAACTCCGAAAGGTTCCCCAGTAAGGTTGGGGTCGATCCACTCAAACTGCAAATAAACAATTCTAATGTTGACAAGTTTATGAGATTACTGATTGAAGCTGGAACCCCCCTTAAATATACGTGTTACTCAAGACCAGAGTCTCAAGATAACCATCCTCTGGAAAATCAGCAAGGAAACCTGAAAATCAGCAATCACTCAGACCAAAAATCTCCATTTTAGCCAACTTTCTTATTATTTATATTGTGTTATTGATCTTGGAAATTTTTTAAAGACATCAGTTGGACGATATCACATGGAAACCTAATTGATCTGTGTTTGTTGGGCTTTATTTGTGCATTCTTTCACATATATTACATATATTTGCTTTCAAATTATGGTGAAGTAATTATCGTGCCTATTGAATTATATGGTTATTGGTGGAACTCAGGGAAATTATCAAAAAAAGTTTTGAATTTATTGTACTTCTTCCAATTTAGTTCTAAACCTGATGAGCGACGAAGGCAAGAAGGCCCTCACCCCACCTAGACTAGGCCTTGTTGTTGGAGAAAACTCATTTACTGTTTTGAAGTTGACAAAACATTTCCAAAGTCTAGTTTGAAGACTTCCAGACTGAAGTGTCAAAGTCTGAAGACTTCCAGACTGAAGTGTCAAAGTTTGAAGACCACCAGACTTTAGTTTCAAGTCTGCCCTCACTGACAGTTTCCAGACCGAAGAATAAAGACTTATCCAAATGCGGGATTATCTTCAAGGATTCAATTCGTATGGTTTATGGATCACCTTTTGGCTGGATAAGCACTTACTTGATTGATTACCTTTATTGGAATCAATTCAGATAATCAAATCTTTTGAAAGGCAAAACAAACTTGGAAGATTCTACTTATAGAAACAAAGATCTTGATTGTATGGACGAATAGGATTGACGGGCTTTCATCACAACTCATCTAACGACTCAAGATCACCTTGATTGATTCTGTTCAACGGGTAGATTGGAAGAATTCCTTTGGAAAATGCCAATGGTCGTGAAGGCATGAAGGAGTATATAAGGAGGACTTGATAATTGTTTGAGAGTGTGGATGAAAGAAAAATTTCATAGTCTAAAGCTTTCTAGTTCCTTTGCTATTTCATTCACTAAGCTCAAAGTTGTAAACAAAAGAGAGAAACTCTTAGTGAGACTTTGTGAGAAATCAGTAGAGACTCTTCACTGTGAAGTTGAGATCACACCACTGTAAAATCTCTTTTGATTCATAATGGAATCCAGCCAATAGGCTGTCAGTACAAGAGAGTGGACATAGGCTTGGTCTAAGTTGAACCACTATAAATCTTGTATTCTTATTCTCTTCCTTGAACTCTTTACTTTAATTCGTAAACTTATTTAATTATTTAAAGCTGGATGCGTTTATAGTATGTTATCTTCTAAAGGCAATTTATCTCTTCTGAATTCTGCGAAAATTTTTCTTCACACCTATTCACTCTTCTCTAGATGTTCATTCACTCCCCTCTAGGTGTTCATACTAGTACTTACAATTTGTATCAGAGCCAAATTCACTTCAAAGACTGATGTTTCTCACTCTGAAGCAAAGCTGATGTACGCAATCAACATTGGCCTTAAGTTCTCACTGCCTCACACTATCTTAATGCACATGTATAGGACAGTTGTGAAGGACGAGGGACAACTACATTACTATGCGCTTGTCACTCGACTATTAAGACATTTCCATGTTCAGATTCCAACCTCTCTGTGTGTTCGAACCATTGCTCCAATGGTGATTGGATTGAAGATGGTTTCAAAAATGAGACTAAAGGAACTTAATAAGGCATTAGAATGCCTGAAGGAGAAGTCCCTTGCCAAAACAAAAACAAAATTCTGTAGTGAAGAAGAGAAAAGGCAAGGAGCCCATGAGCGCACTAATTAAGAAGATACTCCAGATGAATACCTACTTTTATGTAATAGCGGTTTCTACACAGACCCACTTTTTATTTCGATTAGCAAACAAGAGTTTTATTGATCAATAAACAAATCCTGTCATTTTAATGGAGATGAAGAACTATGAAGAGAAGAAAGATTGAAAATGCTCATTTTCAAGTTTAATAACCGAACCTCAGTAGAATTCTTCATGGACATGAGTGTTTCAACAACACTTTATCCTAGAATCGATAATAAGCAAACCTCCATGATTTAATAAAGGCCAACAAACCCCAAAATACCGAGAAGCCAACCACGAATCCAAGCGATATGCCCATATAAAACCACTTCTTCTCGTCATCATCGTTGTCACCATCATCATCTGGGTCACTTTTAGATGGAATACAACCCGCTTCTTTCATCCTACTTGTGGTAATTCAGCAAATTTTCTTGAACGGAATCCTGCACAATCCAAGGTTTCCTCATAAAGAACTTGAGCAATTTGTTCCCGGTTGTCGTCCACACAATCCAGCATTGCCTTCAAAGGAACTTGCTGAAAAGGTGAGAAATCGCTTGATTGCTGTAAATCAAACCAAAATTTTGTTGTGTGAGAGGTTTAGCATGGAAAGAAAATTAAGGTCTGAAAGTTGTGTGGGAATCGTCCCATTGAGGTCGTTCCATGAAAGGTTCAAAAACTCAAGCTGATGTAGAGTACGGGACACCTGTAGTGCCAAAGCTTGACACGGTGAGGCATTTAAGTGCTAAAAGTTAAGAAAGTGACACTTAAGTATCAAAATCGGAGCAAAATGGATTAGTTAAGTGCCAATGGCGAGAAAATCCAGCCAAAATGCTGACGTGACGATTTTCCGGCGAGCCAAGTGCAAAACAACATCATTTTATATTTTGACATGGCTAGACAAGTGCCAAAATAATGTCGTTTTGTTGCTAACATGAGTAAATAAATAATATAAAAATTAATTAAATTTAATTTAAACCCAAATAAAAAAAGGAGGAAAGAGGAAGATGAACAATTGTAGGCGACTAAGGGATCAACCCTCGCTGTTGCCGCCTCCCTGTCATCATTGGGAAGGGTTGGCAATGGTGGCCAAGGCTCGGTGACCCCAATTGACTGGCGACGAGGGCCTACGAGCCCTCCCCTAGATTCAGCAAGGGTTGTCGGCCCTTGCCCGACAGAGCCAAGGGCCGCTATCTACTAGGGCAACGCCTTCCCCCAGATCTAGTAAGGGCCGACCAAGGGCCCGTGACCCTTGCCAGATCTGGGGGAGAATCGCGACCCTCACCCTAGATCTGGGCAAGAGCTCATAGGCCTTTGCCGCTGGTCGGCTGGGGTCATTGGCCCCTGGCCAAAGCTCGGCGACCCCAACCAACCCTCCCCCCACCTTCCTAGTGACGGCGGGGAGGCAATAGAGGCGAGGGCTAAGCCCTCAATCGCTTACTACACCCTCGCCCCCGATCTGGGCGAGGGCTCGTAGGCCTTCGTCGCTGGTCAGCCGAGGTCACTACCCTTGGCCAAGGCTCGGCGACCCCAACCGACCCTCCCCCCCACCTTCCCAGTGATGGCGGGGAGGCGACAATGGCGAGGGCTAAGCCCTCAATCTCTTATTACAGTTCATCTTCCTCATCTCTCTCTCTCTCTCTCTCTCTCTCTCTCTCTCTCTCTCTCTCTCTCTCAAAGTTTAATTTAATTCATTTTTATATTAAAATTCAAATCTATGCCAAAATGACGTTATTTTTGCGTCTCTTTGCTGAGTTAGCCTTCCAACAAGCCACGTAGGCGAGCAAAATTAATAAAAAAAAAATTGTAACATAGCAATTTCGGTAGGATTCGCGAAGGTGGCACTCAAGTGTTCCATTTTTTTTTTTTAAATAGTGACACTTAAATGTCACTTTCCTAAATTTTGACACTTAAGTATCCCATTATATCAAGTTTTGCTACTTGGCTGTTCTTTTACCTAACGATGAAAGAATTGGCCTTGAGAATGCATTCTTTGATAAGTTGAGGAAATAAAGCACTTTGAGAGCCCCGAGGGTATCAGGTATTGTACCTTCGAAATTGTTGCATGAGAAGTCATTTGAAGTGACAAGAGTCAAAGATCTTCACCAGCTCCACTTGCAAACCTTTGATGGTGACGCTTACTGTATCCTGATAATAGAGTCCAGAAGCGCCAAGGAATATATATATTGGATATAATTGAAGTCTACATTAGCCTTCATAGACTCCCAAATTGCGAGCCATTGAGGAGGCAGAATGCCACTGAAATTGTTGGAAGATATGTCCACAATTTGAAGCATCTTCCAAGGGCCATTAGTCCCTGGACATCCAACCCCTCCATGGAACTTGTTGGATCGTAAAACAAGCACACGTAGACTTGCAATGCTCTTCAATTGTCATGGAAACACGTCATCAATCTGGTTTTCTCTGACGTCTAAAACCTCCAGAATTGTGTAATTTGCCAATGACTGTGGGAACTTCCCTTGTAATAGATCATTGCCGAGACCCAAAGTCTTCAAGCCACATGTTTCGGGGAAATTGATAACGCTACCTTCCAAGGCATTATTCCGCAGAATTAATATCTTGAGAGACTCCACCACTAAGCAATCAGGAATATATCCCATCAAATTACTATGAGTTAGGTCAAGTACCTCGAGATATTCAGCTTTGCAAATTGATTTTGGGATAAACCCCCGGAAATTGTTATTGTACAGGGACAGAAAGACTCATACCAATAGCAGGTGGAATGTCTAAAGTGAAGTTGTTACTCGAGAAATCCAAGTGTGTGGCAAATGGCGGCAGGGGCAACGTTTGTCCACGGAGCCTGTTCTTATGGAGTCAAGAACAAACAAACTAGAATGGCCTCTCCAGCGTCAGCGATTTCTGATCTCGGAGACACTGGCCCGAGACCAAAACCATGCTGAAGGGGTTGGTATGCACGAGCATTAAGACCAGCCATGGGAGGAGCAAAATCCTCATTATTTTTCAAGCAGATTAGGAAACACTCATGTAGAGAGAATCAGCTGTTCTGAGTTCAAGAAATTGAAAGCCTCTGAATATTCTTGAAATGGAGAGAGAAAATACTCTGAGGTTATATTTTTACTCAATAACTTGACTTTATAATTTGTCACAATCAAGGTTTATCCATACTATAGCATCCAGCTGGTGTAACTTTGGAAGAAAGTCTGTGAACAAAGCACCATGTAAGCCAAACCTTACACTAGACAAGGGATATGGGTACACCAAACTGGATTTAGGCCTCTTACAATTGGATCCTTTTGGGTCATTAGTACAAATTTGGGGTATTATTGACACACAAAAAGAAAAAGTGCAAAGTATTGGTGTCGCACTGAATGATGTTTAGGGTTTTTGGTGGATTTAAGGTAATGACAATTGGGTGCTTTTGGGTCACTCACATGACAGTGGGGAGTTTTGTTACACAAAAAGAAGTTTATGGTATTGATATTATAGTTGGTACAATTATTATGCGAATCAGTTTTCTCTTTATACATCACATTAAGGATGTAGAGATCGATTAAAAGTAAATAGTATAGATACCCCAATTTCTGACCGTACCACCAAAATGCATATGTGATGTCCTATTTTGTCCATTAAATAAGTAGATTCAGGAACAGAAAATGAATGATTTAATTATATTTGTATGCGACTTCAATACCATATTACAGAGTTTGTGGCAGATTTGTGTTCTTATTGGAAAGCAGATGAACATGAACTTCTTAGCACGGGAGCTCAACAGAGCTGTGTTTGGTCTGATTCTTATCACATGGTACCATTAATTTTTCGGTCCCCATGCGCGGCTATCTAAAGTTGGCTTGACTGTTGATAAAAAAAAGCCAAGAAAGAACAAACAAGAGCATCTCTTCCCCTTGTGTATCATTCCCTGCTTTCTACAGTTCAAGTCCTCTTTTAGAGAACAGATATTCATTTCGCTTCCATTTATTGAATAAACAGTTCCTCTGGTTTTCTGTCTCATGATTCAAAGCTAAACTCCTGAAGTACATTTTGGGATTTCGAGCAGTGGTAGAAATCCCACTGCCTTTAAAATATATAAGCAATATGTTGGGATTTCGAGCAGTGGTAAACTGCTACTGTTAGTCTTCCAAGCTCATCTCCACTAACATGAACCTCATGAGGTTGTGAGATTCTTCGGTGATCTCCCTAAGGATGTCAGCTTCGATATTGGCTCAAGCTACTTGACCGAGCAATTCGGGCAAGTGGCCAGTGAAATGGATGGGGGTCCAGCGCTACCAATTTGGCAACCCTTCACTGCTGTTTTCATTCTCTTTGTTTTTACTGTCATTAAGGCTTTCTTCGCCGCTTACTTAGATTATCATCCCAAGAATTAACCAACTTTAACAACTCGGTTTCATAAATATAATTAGAGAAATCTTATTGGAACAATGAAATATGTGAAATGCCCAGCTTCATTTTTTGATACCACTTTGATGGCTACTTGTAATTGATTTTAGATTGCTTAAAGCTTACATCTACATTGGAGTTAGATCACGTGCTACCAGCTGGAAATAGTCCATGACACACCAAGAGCATCATATTAAGATTGGTATTTAACATTTCTAGAGAACTTACAAAATGTTATTGCAGCCAATCGAAATTAGCAGAGCATATTTGTCATCCAATGTGATTGTTGACTTGAAAGCGGCAGTACTCCAGTCAACTAGGTCCAACTTCAAGCACAAGGACAGAGCAAGAATTTGAAAACCTTTTGGGATTGAAATTTTCAAACCCTAAATTTCCATGCACCTTCTTAGAAAAAGTTGGGAAGACCTTTGGTCCAGTTTGGTAGAGGGTGCACAGCTTGAAGAATCTTCAATTTATTCAAACTTGAAGAACTGTCCTCCAGTGGAGGATCATGGAGAAGAAAAACATTCAACTTACTAACTTACCACAATCAAGCATAACGACTAGTAGTTTTCAGTTGACTAGGAATGCAAAATTGTCCTTTCAGTGGAGCTTCCCGATGTAGTGATTTATAAAATTCCATTGACGAATAAAACAGAATTTTTTTTTTGTGGAGGGTAATTACGTAATGTCAATAATAAATTCGAAATACTAATGATAAGCGAAGAGTGATCAATAATTTGTTGATTAGCCTGTTTCTAATTAGCGATGGAATGACAATTTACCATGGACAAACTCAACTCAACAGTATATTTCCACTTAATTTTAGATTTTAAATGGATGCGTAAGTATACGTTGCCAATGAAATGACAGTTTTATCATCCACAAATCTAATAGTTGATTGACACTAATTTTTATATTTTACATGTTAATGCATAATTGTTAAGTCACCAATGAAATAACAATCTTATTATCCACAAACTCAATAATAGAAAACCATTTATCATGCTGAGATTTAGTTTTGAGTAGTAAATATATAACTAGAACATTTATGGTTATAATTCACTAATATTTGTTGCAAAATATCATCAATATACACCATTATTTGAAATTTCATGAATTACAAATTTACTATTGAAATGAAGATTATTCTGTTTGGACTAAACGGAATGTTAAACACTTCTTTGCGATTATTTAATGACTCATCATCGTCAAGAAACAAGAAAACAACCGCCCTTCCCTTGACTCAACATGGCAGGAGGGATAGCCGCCAGCTCGGAGAGCAAAGGAATGATTTAAAAGTTTGCCTTCGTTCCACATAAAATTCAAAATTTTAGAATGCATTTTTTTTTCAAAAATAATCTTTTGTATTTCTTACAAAAATGAATAAATGAAGAATATTTCCATCACAAACAAAAATAATTAGGTATAAATTATTAGCCGATCATGAAAACATTTTCTGTTGAATAATTTTTGGAATGATATAACCAATCACTTTTTTTTTTAAAAAAAAATACTTTCCAAATCTTGAATTTATCTTAAAACAAACGCACCTTCAATTTCAAACAATAGTTTAGGCTCCGATGGCATTTTCCTTTTGTGCTACTTTACAGTGCGCTGTTTATGATAGTTACTTTGCAATTTTCACTTGTTTTCTGGGCCACAGAGGAAAAAGTTCCTCCACGAGTTCGGCGTTTCGTGAATCAAAATACGGATCACCATCAGCAACGCTCATGAGCGTAGCCAAAAACTTGGGCTGCAACTGCTCTCGATCGTCGCCGACAAACCCATCCCCCTTGGCATACACTCTTTCTCAATCGAGGTAGAGCTCGCGGCCGTGGGAGCTCCTACAGCACGAATTTGAAGCTCAGGGTGGCTGCAGAGCCCTTTGGGACAGCGCTCACATCATTTAAGCTCTGCAAGAACAGCTCATGGGCATCCATGGCTGCGGCCCTGGGATCCGATCTGGTCCACTGGTTGGGGTCGTCCAACCTCAATCTGGACCAGAATCCAGGCAATAACCATCGCTAGGCTCAAACATGGGGTTTGGTTGACGCTCACGGACGACTCTTCAAGGGACGATCTTAGGCAATGATCTGAGGAAGATGATTCTATAATTTAACCATTTTCAATATTTTCATTGGCACTTGACAGTTTTTTCTTCCCTTAAAATTCTGGTCTACTTTCCAACATATTCTGGCCAACAACATTTTAGTTTTTTATTTGCTATTTTTTATTAATTTTAAGAATAAATTAAAGTGCCAGCATCATCCGCCATGGAAAAGGAAAAAATAATGAGTCACTTTCGTCCTTGGAGTGTAACTCCGTGATATTTTTGGGACATTTGGTGAGGTCATTTTATCCCCTGGAAATGTGTACATGATCTTTCTTGGGATTTAGCCTGACATTTAAATAAGAAGTAAGAAACTTTATGTACTTAAGAGAAATTATTTTTATAGACAATTATTACTTTTCTTTTAAAAGTTACCAAAGGAGAGTACAAATCTGACTTCCAAGCCTTCAACAATCTCAGGATGGAAAATATCGACTAGGACTTTTTAACTTTTCAACAATGAAAATTGATCAAGTGAATAGTGACAGATTAGTATGAGACCAATGGTTCGGTTGAATTTTACTATTATATTGCATGATTTACAGCAGACAATAGCCCGTCACAAACATCTTTTGCTAAGGATTATTAACTCGCTCTCTTATCTCCATACACAAAACAATAGCAAGCTCTATCTACTAACTACAAACAGGTGACAGGAGGATGATGAGTGAATTTATCACCTTTGCTCAACCTATAAAGCCAAAAACCAAAGCTCCTATACATAACCCTCAGCTGCTGCCCAGTGCTGCCGAGAGACTCCAGCCACTAATCCAAAAGGAAATCTAGCTCGTTGGGTAGAGTAACTCTTTTTCATAGTAGGGACTCGATCGTCGGACATTTCCTTTTTCTTCTGCCTCCAGGCCTGGATCGAAATTGCTCATCTAACTCCTCAAAATCACCCTGAACCCAAGGAGCCAAATTGCTAGGAATGAGAATCATCCAACTCTCATGTAGTAAAAAGCTAGAATTCAACAGCAGTAAAATTGAACTTTAATATTTGAGAGAACAAGAGAATGGGGCTCACTGGAGTGTAAACATGGTAGCCAGTTTTCTCGTGATGGTCTCTCACGTGCTTATACGAAAACTTCTTGCCACAATCCTTATGGCCGCATACAAATGGCCTCACCTCAAGATGAACAGCCTTCACATGCTGACGTAAATTTGATTTATGTCAACAAGAAAGTAATCAGCTAATGTACACTCAGTGGGCACACGATAAATGAGCTCACGCTTCAAAGTTCCAAAAGATTATTATTCATAACCAGCCAGAATCTATTTAGTAGGTGACTGCATCTTACTGTTGAAAAAATGCGGAGACAACCCTCAACATCAAATCTGAATGCTTCTGAATCAGCCGAATTTTTCTTCTCATGCGTGCGGAGATGCCGTTGGATATTCTTCCTCAACTGCTTAGTCCCACATATGTCGCAATTGAATAATTGGTGAGCTGACCGCATGTGCTCCTTCAGATAGTCAACATTGCTGAAGTATTTCATGCACTCACAACAGAAAGCCTCCACAGTCTCCAGTTTGACTGCAGCAGTTGAAATCACGTTATTATCAAATGGCACGTTAAACAACTCATAGATATCATTCGGCTTCACCAAGAAACCTTCATTATTAAGTGACTTACCATGAGAATCCTCATGCTTTCGCAACTTCGATGCAAACTTGAAAACCTTTCCACACCCAACCTCCGGACAAACATGCTACTTCAGACTCTTACATTCACCAGACGTTGATGACTCCTCATCATTGTGAATTTCATTCAAGTGCCTCTTCATGTTCCCTTGATATGCAAATGACTTATCGCAACCATCAACAGGACAGCTGAAAATCTTGCCTTTATGCTGAAGAAAGTGACGAGCCAAATGGTCTTTTCTCCTATAGATGGCAGGGCAATCCTTTATAGAACACTTGAAAGGCCTCTGCAAATGAATTTAGCATATTGACACATAGATACAAAGCATACCAAATCTCTAGACATCAATAGAAGAAAAAAAAAACAAACAATGCTTCAAACCTCAAAATAGAACATGCGTGACCGAGGCTGACTTGATGGATCTTCTCAGGTGGTCCCCCAACCTGATGCTAGTCCAATCTGTTAGACGCAAATTGCGCAAATCCCAAGATCTCCATAACTAGAACAAAAACATGCATGATTGAGTAGAAAGAATTGACATACCTGTTTTGGAATCCATTGTTCTTGAAGCGGAAGCAGAAACACAATGTTCCACGCGCAAGTCCTTCTCCTCTATTGCCCTCTGAATCACTGGCTCAATGAGACGGCCCCCCTCATGTGTAGCGTTAGGTAAACGCCCCTTAGGTGAGGATATATGTGAGAATACATGTTAGAGGAGAGACTTGAGCACTATTTATAGAGTTTCCAGCTAGTCCCCCTCATTACGGGCCAGGCTCAACTCGGCCCACACTAGCCAGCCCATATTAGACTAATTAAGAAACCTACTATCTCACCTTAGACCAAACCCCGTAAAACGATAAACGTTAAATGGTAAATTACAATATCAATTAATGTAGTCCACAATTAGAAAAACTCTTACATTCTCCCACTTGGACTATATTAATTGAAATCATCGTATGTGCGCACATTGGTCCAGAGATAATTCTTAATAGTCAATCCTATCCCATAAAGTCTTAAACACCGAATCATTGTGATAACTGCATGTATACACACAGAGCCTTCCATGGTCACGAATGTTCTCAACTTTATTGATATGGATTCAATATGGTAATGTGGCAAATGGATAACATCTCTCATAGAGAGACCCCATTTGTCAGTCACCATTCTCTTAACTTTAGGCGTCATAAAAACTTGTGCCACTAGAGAATGCTTTATGGTTCCAATAAACCCACATATGTCTTGTCCTTACGGTTAACCTTTCTTTATGTATCACAAGACATATGCACAAGGCTAATAACCGGATGCCCCTAGCCTTCACTCAAGGTTTAAGTAATACCTTGAGACTTTTAACAATATCTATATTCAACATAATAACAATCCATTCAAAAATATTTTATTAAATGCAAAAGTTGACATATATATATATATCAAAGTGTTACTAAATTGTAACAAAACAGATGTAAACTTTATTAAAAGAAAAATAAAAACATAGCTCCCACTAAATAACAGCATCCCAAGATGCTCCTAGGCCCATACTAAGGACATGTCGATTAAAAACACACGGGCGTAGGCCTTTAGTTAGTGGGTCTATAACCATATCATCTGTATGAATATAATCTACTGCAACGTCACCATTCTGTACTGATTCTTTTATAGTAAAAAACTTGACCTCCATGTGTTTAGACCCCTTTAAACTTTGGTTGTTATTAATAAACAACACTGCAGAGTTATTGTCACAATATAACTATATGGGTCTATCCACAAAATCATAAACTGATAACTCTCTAATGAGGTTTCGGAGCCAAATTGCTTGAGTAGCAGCTGAAAAACATGCTACAAACTCCGCTTGCATGGTTGAAGAAGATATAGATTTCTGTTTCTCGCTCTTCCATGATACTGCACCTCCTACCAACATAAATATGTATCCAGTCGTTGATTTCTTATCATCTTGACAACCAGCAAAATCTGCATCTGAATATCCTACTAGTTGTAGGTCTGGAACATATTTATAAATCAGCATATAATCTTTTGTTCTTTTTAAGTACCTTAAAACCTTCTTGGCAGCAACCCAGTGATCGCATCCGGGATTAGACGATATCTCGCCTAGAAGCCCATTTGCAAAAGCAATATACGGCCTAGTGCAAACTTGAGCATACATGATGCTTCCAAGCACACTAGCATAAGGTACATCCTTCATTTGAGCTTTCTCAAAATTTGAATTAGGGCATTGTGAAAGACTCAATTTATCACCCTTAACAACAGGAGCAATTCCTGGTTTGCAATCATGCATATTGAATCTTTCTAAAATGCGATCAATATACGCCCTCTGAGATAAACCCAATGAACGGCGTGAGCGATCCCTATGGATCTCAATGCCAAGAACAAAAGACACCTCACCAAGGTCTTTCATGTCAAAATTTTTCGATAACATCCGCTTTGTCTCATGCAGTAAACCAATGTCACTACTAACAAGCAATATATCATCTGCATAAAGTATGAGAAAAATATATTTCCTCCCACTGACCTTGGTGTATATGCACTGATCTACTTTGTTCTCAATAAATCCAAATGAAGTAACAACACTATGAAACTTGAAATACCACTGTCTAGAAGCTTGCTTAAGGCCATAAATAGACTTTTTCAATCTACAAACAAGCTGACCCGAGTCATCTCGCTACAAAACCTTCGAGCTGCACCATATAAACCTCCTCATCAAGGTCTCCATTTAGAAAAGCAGTCTTAGGGCGCGTTTGGTAACGATTCTGTTCCCGAGAGCTGATTCTGATTAGAACCGATTCTTTTTTATTCTGTTCCCGGGAACTGATTCTAAGCATTTTAAGCCGTTTGGTAACTGTCCAAAATTTCTGATTCTAGAATAGAATTGCGTTTGGTACCGTGTTCATTAATTATGTTCCAAATCAATTTCTTTTAATTTTTAAATAATTTTTTTACTTTTTTTCCTTTGTTTTCTTTTCTTTTTTTAATTTTTAATTTTTTTCTTTTCATTTTTCTTTTCATTTTCCTTTTTTTCTTTTCTTTTTCTCATCTTCTTCTTCTTCTTTTGGCCGGTCGTCGGGCCGGCGGCCGGCCGACGAGGGCCGGCGACCTCATTGGAGCGTCGCCGGCCCTCGACGAGGCCGGCCCTCGTCGGCCGAGCCTCGCCGGCGGCGGACGAGGCTCACCTAGCCCCCGCCGGTGGCGGGCCGACCTCGTCGGGGTTGGGCGGGCCCGCAAGCCACCGGCGGGCCGGGCGAGCCTCGCCCGGCCACCCGGTGGGCCGGGCGTCGCGAGGCTCGCCCGGCCCCCCGCGAGTCCGGCGAGGCTCGCCTCGCCAGATCCAAGGCGAGGCCGAGCCTCGCCGGTTGCCAGTGGGCCTCGCCCGGCCCCGCCGAGGCCTCACCCGGCCCGGCGAGGCTGCTGGCCACCGGCGAGGCTCGGCCTCGCCGGATCTGGGAGGCCGAGCCTCACCGGTGGCCGGGCTTGCCTCAGGCGAGCTCGCCGAACCTCGCCCTGGTCCGGCGAGCCTCCGGCGAGCTCGCCGGACCGGCGGTGGAAGGCGGCGGACGGCGGCGGCCGACGGCAGTCGGCGGCGGCGGTGAATGGCGGTGGCGACGGCGGACGGTGGCGGGCGGTGGTGGACGGCGATCGCGAGATGGCCGAAGGGAAGAAGAAAATTTATTGATTTTGATTCTCAAATTCGTTCCCGGAACAAGAATCAAATTTTTTTTTATTCTTGATTCTATTCCCAATCTATTCCCAGGAACAAAAATTTTACCAAACGCGATTCTTGGCCGAAACTGATTCCGGGAACAAAGAATCAGAATTTAGCCCTGTTTGGATGGTTACCAAACAGGGCCTTAACATCCATCTGGTGTAACTCCATATCGTAATAAGCTACCAACACTAAGATCACTCTAAAGGAATCTTTAGAAGAAACTGGAGAAAATGTTGCTTCATAATCTATTCCTTCTCTTTGAGTGAAACCCTTAGCTACCGGTCCGGCTTTAAACTTTTCAATCTTTCCTTTGGAATCCCTTTTAGTTTTGAATACCCATTTGCAGCCAATAGGTTTACAACCTTCAGGCAATTCAACAAGCTCCCAAACACCATTGTGTTTCATAGATTGCATCTTATCTTTCATTGCATCTAACCATAAATCTGATTGAGGACATGAGATGGCTTCAGTATAAGTCACGTCATCAACAACACAGCCTATGTCATAATCATGCTCTCCCAGGTAGACTAGATAGTCTGGTGGTATAGCTGAACGTCTTTCTCTAGTTGATCTTCTGAGTGGAGCTACGTCAACCTCATTCTGAATTTGAGGGGCGTGAGGAATTTCATCAGGACTTGTCTCAACAATAGGATCATGTGCCACAATAGGCTTAGTTTGTGGCGCAAGAGGCTCCATAATTGTCCGCACGGGATCGGACGGAGATCCAAGAATCCCCACCATACTATCATCTTCGATAGCTTGTGAGCAGCTACCCTTTTCAGCTACATCAAATTCTAGAAATTTTGCAGTCTGAGATTCCACAATTCTTATACCTCCATTAGGGTTATAAAAGCAATACCCCTTTGAATGGTCTGGATAAGACACAAAGTAACATCGAGTAGTTTTGGAATCCAATTTACTCAATGTTGGATTATATAACTTCACTTCTGCTGGACATCCCCAAACTTTAAGATGATTTAAGCTAGGTTTATGTCCAGTCCATAATTCAAAAGGGGTCAATGGAACTGCTTTAGTAGGAACACGATTTAGAACATAAAGAGCTGTTTTCAAAGCTTCTCCCCACAGAAAATTAGGTAAATTGGTCCGACTAATCATACTTCTCATCATATCCATAAGAGTACGATTCCGCCTTTCAGCTACACCATTTTGTTCAGGACTTTCGAGCATAGTAAACTAACCTATTATCCTAAAATTCTCTAAGTATTTAGCAAATGGCCCTTTAAGTTGTCCAGCATCACCGTGCCTACCAAAATACTCACCACCACGATCGGATCTGACAATCTTAATAACTTTTCCCAACTGTTTCTCCACTTCAGTCCGAAAAATCTTGAATTTATCAAGAGACTCGGACTTTTCTTTAATCAAGTATAAGTATCCATATCGGGAATAGTCGTCAATAAATGTGATGAAATAAAAAATTTTGCACAAAGTAGCTGTGTATGGTCCACTAATATCAGTGTGAATAACCTCCAACAAGTCTGAACTTCGTACAATAGATTTCTTCTTTATCTTAGTCATCTTACCTTTGCAACAGTCTACACAAGTCTCTTGATCATCTTTAAGAGTAGGCAAGATATTAGTCTTTATAAGTCTTTCTACTCTGTCTTTAGAGATGTGACCAAGACGTTTATGCCACAATGCATAAGACTGTTCCTTAGGTAGAGGTCTTTTGGAAACAACCTTTTCAGCAGAATAAGCAACGTATATGTCGTTGGGAGATAAGCTCAATCGATATAATCCATCGGATAAATTGCAACACCCAATCTTATTTGAATCAAAAAACATGGAAATAGTATTACTCTTTATTTCAAAAGAGTATCCACACATGTCCAAACGGGACACAGAAACTAAATTCCGCCTAAAAGAAGGTATGTAAAAAGTGTTTCTTAACACCATCCGAAAACCAGAATCTAAAATCAAAATAACATCTCCCACGAACTCAACGTCAACTCCAACGCTGTTTCCAACAATGAGCTTTGATTCATCATGAGTTGGCGTCCTTCGGTTTATGAACCCCTTTAGGCTCTCTCTTATTTCTCTTAGACAACCAAGTCTTAAACTTGCTACAACGTTTCTTCACGTGTCCTCTCTCCCTACAAAAGTAGCAAAGAACACCATCCTTCTTGGTGATTGCCTTCTTAGGACCCATAGTGTTAGAAGGACCAGCTCCTTCAGAATTTCCTTTGTTGTTGGAAGGACCAGCAACTTCTGAATTGCTTTTATGGGTATAAGTTTTCACCTTCTTACCCTTGTCACTAGCAGAACTAGAAGTATAAAGAGCAATATGTCATTTATCTTTCTTTAATTTATCTTCCTCTGCCACCAACCTTGCAATCAGGTCATTAACAAACTAGGTTTCATCTTGGGAATTATAATTGGTCTTAATAATCCCAAAATCAGGAGGAAGAGTATTGAGAGCTTGATGGACAATGCAAGCAGTAGGAATTTCAACATTGAGAACCTGAAGCTTTGTTTGCAAATCAACCATCCTTAGAACATAATCTCTAACTCCACCAGAACCATCATACTTCATAGTAAAAAGTGTTTGCATATGTGTCCCTATCTCAGCATTAGGAGACACACGGTTTCTAGCCATCAAAGCTTCCACCATTTGCCTAGCATTGCAGTCTGCAGGCAAACCACTTTTCAAGTGTTCCTGAATGGAACGCTTCATGGATAGCAAGCAAATTTTATTGCTCTTTTCCCAGGCAGCAAAATTTGCTTTTTGAGCCTCTGTACTCTTGGCAGTCAAAACTGCCGACCGATCAGTAGTAAGAGCCATATGAACATCTGCCATTTCCATAGCAAACAGAAAATCCTCTCTCCATCTCTTAAAATTCGAACTAGCAAGAACCTCAATGGTGACGGAGTTACCATTTACAGAAAAGGTGACTGAAAGACAAGCAATATATACAATTAGCATCATGTGAGCATTGTGTAACTTGATGCAAAAGTACACATCCAGAGAGTTACATGCAAAATCACATAATCACCTTTGGGTAGAATACATGACAAGCAATTGTACACTCCCCACATGATAAGGGTTACGAGAATATATTCCAATCTTTGTGAATTCATCACCTTTGGATATATGAACCATTAAGATCGGTCACTCCTCCACCACACTATCATGTATCCCTCCATGAACTAATACATAATCACCTCCTTTAGGAGTATGACTATGCATTAGACCAGGAGACATCCCAATCAATATACGAGATCGAAATTTCTCAAACTCAACCAACTGTGTCACTTTGGTGGTCACAACTCAATTGAATCATTGAAACTCTCTCATCCTAGGGATATAATCTTTACATCTCACATACATCATATACATGTGATTTAACTTTAGTGATAGGGGCATCATATCACTCAAATCACATGTCATGCTAATTACATTGCCTTATTCATTAATAAAATACAATAAAGTTTAATTTTTATTAATGAATCACACTTTTATAATGTTTATGTGATAACACACTTGTATCCCAGCACCCGTATTTTCTAAATCACAGAAAAATAGAAGAAAAATACGCAAAAATACACTAAAAGCACGTATTTAGGGCTTTGCATGTATTTTCACATCCATAAAATCATCAAAGATATAAAATAAATACACCATGTCGTAGGAAATAATCATACGAGTCCATCGCCGCCGGCCACGCGCAAATCGGAGCCTCCACACGCCCGCATGCGCCGCCTAAGTGCGCAGTGCGTGGAGCCCACGCGCGGGCGTCAAAGGCCGGTCAAAACCGGTCCGACCGGTGGCGGTCCGATCGATTCTCGGTTCGACCATCCGGTTCAGCCGCCCGGTCCGACCGGTTGACCGGTCCGGTCAACGACCGGACAGGTGGTCGAGGTCCACGGGTCGGGTCATCGGTCGGGTCAGGTCGGGTCGGGTCCGCCCGGTCGAATTCGAATCCAGGTCGCTGAAGTCAGCGCGTGCAGAATCCGAGTCCGGGTCGCTGACGTCATCGTGACGTCAGCACCCGCGTGCGCCGCACGCACGAGCAACGCCCCGCGCGTGGGCGCGCGTCTTCGACGCCCGGCGGTGCGTGGCCGCGCGTGGGGGCGCGTGGGGCCTCCCTCGGCGACGCATCACCCACGGTTTTTCTCGCCTTGCCGAGCCCAGTCCGAATTTGTGATTTAATTTTATTTTTATTGAACTAAAAGTCTCAAAAATCACAAATTAGGGCAAGATTCGTACTAATTAGTGTTAATCCGTACAAATTAGGGTCAAATCAATTATGTTCGTGTTCTAGGGTTATGGAGGCTCTGATACCACATGTTAGACGCAAATTGTGCAAATCCCAAGATCTCCATAACTAGAACAAAAACATGCATGATTGAATAGAAAGAATTGACGCACCTATTTTGGAATCCATTGTTCTTGAAGCGGAAGCGGAAACACAATGTTCCACGCGCAAGTCCTTCTCCTCTATTGCCCTCTGAATCACTGGCTCAATGAGACGGCCCCCCTCACGTGTAGCGTTAGGTAAATGCCCCTTAGGTGAGGATATATGTGAGAATACAGGTTAGAGGAGAGACTTGAGCACTATTTATAGAGTTTCACTAATCCCCTCATTACGGGCCAGGGCTCAACTCGGCCCACACTAAGCCAGCCCATATTAGACTAATTAAGAAACCTACTATCTCACCTTCAACCAAACCCCGTAAAACGATAAATGTTAAACGGTAAATTACAATATCAATTAATGTAGTCCACAATTAGAAAAACTCTTACACAATCAAGATACAAGATTGCAGCCTCTTGCATTTTGGAGTTCTTTTCGATGGGATCCAATGCTTCACGCCATTATCACATCATAATCATATGAGTCAACATACTTTATCCTGCAAGGTCTTGATTTCAGTATAGGAAAACTCGCAGTAGACAAATGAAAAAGAACAAAACAGCTTCAATTTTCAACCAAAATTAGAACTTTTTTATCTTAGAAATCTATCTTTGAAACCAGACCACACGCACGAAAGGATTAATGCTTTCTCATGGGTGCTTCCATGTGATGATGCTTCATAAATTCACGGCATCACCATTCCACAGCCCCTAAAATTATGTGCATCCCCAACAATAATATCCGAATTGCCATTTCTGACACCTCATTAGAAGTTACAAATGTGAAAATTTTAAGAGCAAAGACCGAGCATTGTACATCAAAACTGTCCGTTCAACAAGACCGGTGCGACTGTAATCTGAACCCTCCACTTTACAAACTGTACCTCGCCGTAGACCACCTCCATGACAGGCGTAATCTAATCGAAACTTGACTAAAATTTTCAAAGAAGTTGCTTTCATGTTTCATCATCAATAACAAAACAGAAAGCTCAATATACCTCGAGCGAATGGCCCTGCATATGCTGCCTCAAGTACGCGGGTTTCTTAAACGTGGCGCCGCATTCTTCGCAGGTATTATTAGCTTTCGCTCCCTCCTTCCCCTCGACCCCTTGAGCCATTGCCGCTTCCACCTCATCCTGATAAAGACCAAACCAACACGAAAACATTCAAACGCGAGCAAATTCCGGAACCGCAAAACCAGCAATGGCCGATCGAACTAGTCAAATCGTAGCACCAGAACTCGCGGCCCGAAACAAACCGCACTGCTCACGAAGCATCGGAAGGAGACGAAGCGAGGAGAACTGACCTGGTGGTGCGATTGGATGTGGGAAGTGATGAAGGACTTCTTGGACCTGCAGATCCCGCAGTACTCGCAGTAGTAACGCCTTTTGTCCCTGAACACGGGCCCTGCTTTCTCGCACCTCTCTTCTTACCCCATCTCTCTCGCGCCCGCTCTCGCCGATGTTGCGAAGGAGCCAGCCGAACCAACATAGATATAAATGGATCGGTGTCGTTCCGGGCCCAACTTGGCCGGGTCCAAAGCCGTGATAGGAATGGGCCTAAATCAGGCCCGGCCCAATAAGCTCGCAACAGGAAGATTTATCGAGAGCGACGCTGAGGTTTTTGTTGCAGAGATTGCTGAGGGAGGTTTTCCGCGACGAAGATGGAGGATGACGACGGTTCGGAAGCACGAGGTAACGAGAAAGTTCTTGAGTCGTTTCTTGCAGTATTCGAGATGTTCGAGGGTTGCTGAGCTCTAACACCTTCGAAATTTTTTCTTTCCTTCTTCTGGTGCTCGTCGTCGTGGGTGTTCGGAAGTGGAGGAGAAGGGGAAGCAATTGGTGGTGGTGCTGATGGGAGCACCCGGTAGTGGCAAGTCCACCTTCTGCGACGCCGTCGTCGGCGCTTCTCGGAGGCCCTGGGTCCGCATTTGTCAGGTCCGTCTCTCTCGCACTCCATTCGTTTAATGAAATGCTTCGCTGGGCCTGGCTCTTTATTTACGCTGTGGAAGGTTGGCCTTTCCCTCTTTCGTGCGCTCGTGGTGCTCTTGGGTTAAGTATGTTTGTTCTGCTTCCCTTCCTGTAGCCTTTGTAAATGGGTATCGCTGAAATTCTTGTTGTTTCTGTCACTTGTAATGTCGACAGGTTCTTGCTTTTTAGTTTTTCCATGGTGAGATCAGAGTGTTGTAGGCTTTCGCGCGAGATGGTCAATACCCATTACTTTCCGTTTGTTCTTTGCAGGACACAATTGGAAATGGGAAAAACCGGGACGAAGGCTCAGTGGTCAAGAGTGCCTTCAGTGCGTTGGAGGATGGTAAGAGCGTCTTCATCGACAGACAGCAAGTAGGAAAATCAAATCAGATTTTCTATAATAAGCGAAAAATATTTTCAAATTCATTCTCAGGTTTCAACTAAACATTGGAAAACATTACCATTTTAAAAATACCACATTTTTTATGAAATAAATGGAGCCTCAATTTTAAAGAAAAATAAAAATTTATCCATTAAATTTGTAATTGTATTGAAGTGTTTTAACAATATAATTCTTTTTTTGAAATCATAAGAAACAAGTTTTTCTAAATTTGATTAAATAGAGAAGTGTTTTACAATATAAGTCGGGTTAGATACGGATTAGGTCGGGTATGGGTCGGTAAATTTACATTGCTAATAAATAGGTTATAAACAAGTTAATGGATCAATTTGGATTGAATCATTTATGACTTGACCTAAACCCGACCCAACTCACATGTTTGACAAGTCTAGCCATTTGTAATTAGCAATGAGATATTAATTTTACCATTGACAAACTCACTAGTATATTATCACTTGTTTTTAGATTTTAGAAATGGATGACTAAGTAAATGTTACCAACAAAATAATAGTTTTATTATGCACAAATATGATAATAGACTGACACTTATTTTTTATATTTTACAAGTGGGTGCATGGCTATTTGTAGGTTACCAATGAAATAACAATGTTACTGTCCACAAACCCAATAATAGAAAACCAATTATCATGTTGTAATTTAGTTTTGAGCAGTAAATACATAAGTAGAACATATGGTAATTAGTCACTAATATTGTTGCAAAATATCGTCAGTATACATGATTAGTAGAGAGCCCGATTTTACCATCGTTATTTGAAATTTGATGAATGATATTACAAATTTACTATTGAAAGGAACATTATTCTCTATGGGCCAAACGAAATGTTAAACACTTCTTCATGATTAATAAACGACTCATCATGATCAAGAAACGAAAATGTTCTTTGTCTCAAAATGGCGAGTTTCCTCTTGGAGTGGTGCTTGCAATTTCAAAGAGCAAAGGAATTATTTTAAGGGTGCATTTGTTTCACTAGAAAACTCAAAATAAGAAATAATCCGTTGCATCGCTTATAAAAATGAATGAATAAAAAATATTTTCATCACTCACCGAAATAATTAGACATAAATTCTTGTTGATAACGAAAATACTTTCTTTTGATTAACTTCTTGCAGCGATATGACCGATCATTTTTCGAGAATTATTTTTAAAATCTTAAATTTTTCGTAGAATTTCAAACAAGACTACAAGCTCCAAAGGCATTTTCCTTTTGTGCTACTTTTACAAGGCATCGTTTGTGATAAGCTACTTTGCAATTTCCTCTTGATTTCTGGGCTACCAAGAGGATTAAGTTACTTCAGCCCTAAAAAAAAAAAACAAAAACAAAAAAACAAAACAAAGCTCATGTTTCGGGAAACAAGACGCGGAACACCATCGGCCACAGTTCATGAATGGAGTGAATAGCTTCGCTGAAACTGCTCTCAATTGTCATCAACAATCTTGCAGTCGCTGCAAAGCCCTGTGGGACAAAGCTCACATGTATTCAAGCTCTGCATGAAGAGCTCATGGGCATCCATGGCCGTAGCCATGGGAACCGATCTGGTCCAGAAGCTGGGGGCATCCAGTAACCATCACTAGGCTCATACACGAGGTTTGTGACAATAACCACTCTTGACTCTTTCAAGGGATGATCCTAGGCAATGATATGAGGAAGATGATCGCGTTTCAGTATTTTTCAGTTTTTCATCCCTTAAAACTCTGGTTTACTTTCCAATATGTTTAGGCCAACATCATTTAGTTCTAAATTTGTTAATTTTAAAAATTTTAAGAATTACTTATAGCGCCACGTTAGTATACCGCTTAAGCACCATTGACTATCTCATCCACCACAAAGAATAATTTTACATGGAAACGATGATGACGGTCAATTTCGTCCCTCAAATAAAACTTATGTGATTTTTGCAAGACATCTAGGGAAGTCACTTTTATGCCCCAAGGAAAAAAAAAATATATCTTCCTCTGAGTTTGGGCTGACATTTCAAATCAAAATAAGAAATCTTACCTACTTAAGAGAGATAGATGAATATTATAGACAATTATTAATTTTCTTTTAAGTATTACCAAAGGAGATGGTAGAAATCCGACTTCCTAGCCTTCAACAATCTCAGGAAGAAAAATATTGATCATCACTTTTCAACTGTTCAATGATAAAATGGATCAGGTGAACAGTGATAGATCAGTATGAAACCAAAAAATTCTCAATTGAATTATACTATATTGCATGATACACAATAGTTCATCACAAGCATGTTTTGCTAAGGATATACTAGCTCTCTATTTTCATAGAGAAAACAATAGCAAACTCCATCAACTATTAACTACAAACAAGTGACAGGAGGATGACAACTGAATTTGTCACCTTTCCTCAGCCTATAAAGCGAAAAACCACACCTCCTATATAGAACCCTCAGCTGTTGCCAAAAATGCCGAGAGACTCTAAACCTAATCCGATAGGAAATCTAGCTTGCTGAGCAGATTCTTCGCAGTAAGGACTCAATCGTCAGACATTTCTTCCTTCTCCCGCCTCTGGGCTTGGATCGAAATTGCTCATCTAACTCCTTAAAATCACCTTGAACCCAACGAGCCAAAAATTTTAGGTATGAGGATCATCCAACTCATGTAGTAAAAAGCTAGATTTCAAAAGAGTAGTAAAATTGAATTTCAATATTTGAGAGGACGAGAGAATAGGGCTCACTGGAGTGTAAACATGGCAACCGATTTTCTCGTGATGGTCTCTCACGTGCTTACACACAAACATCTTGCCACGATCCTTATAGCTGCATACAAATGGCCTCACCTCAAGATGAACAGCCTTCACATGCTGACGTAAATTAGATTTCTGTCAACATGAAAAAACATTAGCAAAGGCACACTCAGCAACCACAAGATAAAAGAACTCAAGCTTCAAAGTTCCGAAACAATTATATTCCATGCCCAACTAGAATCTACTTTATAGGTGACTGCAAATGCGGAGACAACCCTCAACATCGCATCTGAATGCTTCTGAATCAGCTGAATTTTTCTTTTCATGCGTGTGGAGATGTCGTTGGATATTCTTGCTCGATTGCTTAGTCCCACATATGTCGCAATTGATTAATAGATGAGCCGACCCCTCGTGCTCCTTCAGATAGTCAACATTGTTGAAGTATTTCACCAACTCACAAAAGTAGAAAGCCTCCACAATCTCTAGTTTGACTACAGATTGAGAAGAAGAAGAGAGGGGAAGAAGAATAAGAAGAAAGAAGAGAAAAGAGAAAAAAAAAAATGGATTGACTTGATTCTAAAATTGTTTTTGGGAATAAAGAATTAACTCTCTTTTTTTACTTTCGATTATGTTCCAAATTTACTCTCGAGAACAAAAATATTAGAAAATTGTTCCCGGAAATAAAAATTTTGCTAAACGAATTTATGTTACAAATATACTCTTAGGAACAAAAAAATATAAGTTTTTATTATTTGGTCAATTGCCAAACACATCCTAAACAGCCGATGGCCATGTGCTAGCAAATGAGAGGACAAGAACGGGTGAGGCCTTGGCTCTGATTAGCTAGGGAGGCTTTCCACGAAAGAATAACAAAAGGAAATAAATGTTATTTATTTTTGTGATCTCACATTTTAGACCCATATTTTCTCTTAAAGTTACGACTATTCGACATGAAGTTTTTCCACGCTTCGAACCCTTTTGTGACAACCGCCCATTTGGTGACCGTCTTGATGGAAGACGAGATATAAATAAGAACATACGTTCATTTCTGACGGGTGATCACAAGGTCTAACACAAAATCCTCACATTTAGAATACACCATCAGTACATGAGGAAATTTGGTTAGTAAAGTGTGCCTATTATTTTCTTGATTTTTCAGGTTTTTTCTAACGAACGTGAACAAGAACAATGGCTGGACGTTTGTCTTTAATTGATTATGGTTTCCGCATATGAATTATTTTGTCTTACATTTGGTATTAGAGCGTGTCTAGTGCCTCTGCCTTGTTTTTCTCGAATTTTTGGTGTGTTTTTCGGGCATTTTGGAGATGAATAGTAATTCGGATTTTGAGGCCAACAGAGAAACTCCCAAATTCCGGGCAAAATCCGGCGACCCACCCCTTGATTTCGGACCCACACGGTCGCACCGCCATGAGGAATATTAGTCATGAGTTATTTTGGCATATCAGTGTTCACCGAAGGCTAATCAGGCGGCGGAAGTCGTGGTGGTTGAAGGAATTGTGTTTTGGGAAATTTTCATCTGATTTTAGGGCCAATTTTTGCTCATTTTCGCCGAAACTTGGACCCATGTGATCGTGCCGGCATGCTCTTCAAAACCCATTATTTATTTCTGTTTGGGATGGGCTGCCGGAGAAGAAACGGCGGCAAAAGCACGGCGGAAAACGGCAAAAAACCGACGGAAAGCTTATGTTCGCGCGAGGAAGAAGGCGCGTGGAGCCCACGCGCACGCTGCGGTTGCAGGCGAGTGGAATCCAGGCGCCATGCGCTCTCACGCGCACTCAACCGATGCGCGCGTGGGATCCATGCGTGTGGCAGTTGCCAGGTGCGTGCGGGCACGCGCTCGAGCGGATTCTGGTGCGTGCCGAGCACGCGCTTGTGCGCTGGACGCGAACATGCTCGACACGCGCCCGTCGTCTCCCAACCGCGGCTGGTTTTATGCTTTTGCCCCAAATTTTTCATGTTTTTGCAATCTTGCCCTTGGCCAATTTATTTATTTATTGTTCTGCCCTTGATGTATTTATTTATTATGTCATTTCATGCATTTTTATGAGTATTTTATGCATGAAATTAAATGTCCAATGGTCCATATAATTAATTAATCAAAGAGTGGCCACAACATCTTTAATTAATTAAATTATATATTAAGAGCTTCCGGATCATATTTAGAAAATGGACATTAATTGTAATTAATTATATTAATATGATGAATTTTATCTCACAGGAATTTCCATTATATTAATATGATTAATTAGGGTGAAATATCATATTATTTTTCTTAATTTACCCATAGGGATTAAGAAAAGGCATATAATATGGTAGTTTCTTCATGAAGTAATTATGAATCTATTTAAATTAAAAACTTAGCCCATAGGTAGTTTTTATGTTATGTGATTCATATTGTGACATGTTTACATTGGTAGAACATGATTTATTTATATTTGCCTTAAATTTTGTGACATAAGCATGATTATTTGATATGCAGTTTCGCAACCTGTGAATTTCTCTGAATTTAAGTTTGATGTTCCTATACTGAATGGTGAGAACTATAAAGTTTGGAAGGAATCAATTCTTCTTCAATTGGGGTGGATGGACATTGACTATGCTATAAGGAAAGACAAACCACCTGCTCCTACTTATTCGAGCACTCCAGCTGAGATAGCTCTTTATAACCAATGGGAGCGGTCCAACCGCGTTTGTGCCATGTTTATAAGAGCTAAGATATCTCCTAGTATGCGTGGTTCGGTTGCTCAGCATAGCAATGCTAAGGCTTTATTAGAGACTATAGATGTGCAATTTGAAAGTTTTGAGAAGGCGCGTGCCATGACCCTGATTATGAAGTTTTCATCATTGAAGCTCACTAGTGTTAGAGGTGTGCGTGAGCACATCATGCAAATGAGGAACATTGCAGCTTAGCTTAAGAACCTTGAGGTTGAGATATCTGAATCATTTCTTGTATATTATATTCTGAACACTCTCCCACAACAGTATGCACCTTTCAAGATCTCTTATAACACACATAAGAATAAATGGTCAATTAATGAACTCATGACCATGTGTGTTTAAGAGGAAGAAAGACTGATTATGGAATTGGGAGAAAGTGCTCATTTGGCAACACAAGGAAAGAATAAGGGCTATGGCAAGCATAAGGGAAAAGGTAAAATACCTCCCCAAGTTGACATTAAGAAAGAATCCAAGTGTTTCTTCTATAAACAGAAGGGGCATATAAGGAAGGAGTGTGTCAAATTTAAGGCCTGGCTCGAGAAAAAAGGTAATCCAATCTCTTGTGTTTGTTATGAATCTAATATGACTGATGTAAGTCACAACACTTGGTGGATTGATTCTGGATCTACAATCCATATTTCGAATTCCTTGTAGGGTTTTCAAAACCACAGGAAACCAGTGGGAAGTGAACAAAGCATCTATTCAGGAAACAAGATGCGTTCGCATGTGGAAGCTATTGGGACATATAGACTAGTTCTCAATAGTTGTTTTGTTTTAAATTTGGAAAAGACCTTTTATGTTCCTAGTTTTTCTAGAAACTTAATTTCAGTTTCAAGACTTGTACCTTTGGGATACTCTTTTAACTTTTCAGATTCAAACTTCTGTTTATCATTTAAATCTGAAATTGTCGAGAGTGATACTTTGTCTGATGGTCTTTTTCGAATTAATTTACAAGACAATGCCTATTATGATGCGATGCATGTTCATGATAAAGCTGGTATAAAACGATGTGTTGTGAAAGAACATTCCTCTATGTTGTGGCATCGGAGATTGGGACATATCTCCATAGAAAGAATTAAGCGATTGGTAAATGATGGAGTACTTGGTACTTTAGATTTTACTGATTGTGATACTTGTGTGGACTGCATAAAGGGAAAGCAAACTAACAAGACAAAGAAAAGTGCCAAGAGGAGTACATAAATATTAGAAATCATACATACGGATATTTGTAGTCCGGTTATGAACTCATGTAGTCATAAATACTTTATCTCTTTCATAGATGATTACTCACGTTACATGTATCTCTATTTGATTCATAATAAGTATGAAGCATTAGATGCCTTTAAGATATTTAAGGCGGAAGTAGAGAAACAATGCGATAAGCAAATTAAGATCGTGAGATCAGATAGGGGTGGAGAATTCTATGGTAGATACACTGAAGATGGACAAGCACCTAGTCCATTTGCAAGGTTTCTTCAAGAGCATGGGATAGTTGCCCAATATACTATGCCTGGTTCTCCAGACCAAAATGGCGTAGCGGAAAGAATAAACCGGACCTTATTGGACATGGTGCATAGTATGCTTAGCAGCTCCAAACTTCATAAATCATTGTGGACTGAAGCACTTAAGACGGCAGTGTACATATTAAACCGAGTTTCGACCAAGGCTGTTCCAAATACACCTTTTGAGTTATTTAAAGGTTGGAAACCGAGTTTGCATCATGTGCGCATTTGGGGATGCCCGTCTAAAGTGAGAGTTTACAATCCACAAGAAAAGAAGTTGGACCCAAGGACCATAAGTGAGTATTTCATTAGATATGCCGAAAGGTCTAAGGGATACAGGTTTTATTGTCCATCACACACCACTAGGATTGTGGAATCAAGAAACGCTAAATTTCTTGAAAATGACTTGATTAGTGGGAGTGATCGATCGAAGGACCTTGATCCTAAGAAAGATCATACAGATACTCAACCTTCCATCTCAAGTTTAAGATTGGTTGTTGCTCATAATGCCCCTTCAGTTCAGCTGGCTATTGAACAACCAATCGTTGAAGTTCCACAACCTGCTAATATTTATCTACTAGATCCAGTTGTTCAGCAATTACCAGAAACTGTTGAACAACCAGTTGAGCAACACGCTCCTCAAGAGAATGTTGATACAACACTGAGAATATCTTCTAAAATAAAGAAATCGGCTATTCTCAGTGATTATATTGTGTATTTACAAGAGTCTGACTACAATATTAGAGTTGAGAATGATCCTGAAATGTTTTCACAAGCCATGGATAGTGATCAATCCAATTTGTGGTACAATGCCATGAAGGAAGAGATGAGTTCTATGGCATCTAACAAAGTTTGGGATTTGGTTGAGTTACCTGATGGTGCGAAGGCCATTGGTTGTAAATGGGTCTTCAAAACTAAAAAGGATTCATTGGGTAACATTGAAATATATAAAGCTAGACTTGTTGTCAAAGGATTCACTCAAAAGGAAGGAATTGATTACACGGAGACTTTTTCTCCTGTATCTAAGAAAGATTCTTTTCGTGTTGTTTTGGCTTTGGTTGCCCATTTTGATATGGAATTACATCAGATGGATGTGAAAACGGCATTCCTCAATGGAGAACTAGAGGAGGAGGTTTACATGAAACAACTGAAGGATTCTCCTCTAGTAAAGGTGAGCATTTGGTGTGCAAGCTTAAGAAATCTATATATGGCTTGAAACAAGCATCCCGCCAATGGTACTTAAGGTTCCATGAAGTCATCTCTTCATTCGGTTTTGTAGAGAATGTCATGGATCAATGTATATACCAGAAGGTCAATGGGAGCAAAATTTATTTCCTTGTACTGTATGTGGATGATATACTACTTGCAACCAATGATAAGGGGTTGCTACATGAGGTGAAACAATTTCTCTCTAAGAGTTTTGACATGAAGGATATGGGTGAGGCATTTTATGTCATTGGCATTAAGATCCATAGAGATAGACCTCGAGGCATTTTAGGACTATCTCAAGAAACCTATATCGATAAGGTTCTAGAGAGATTTCGGATGAAAGATTGTTCACCAAGTATATCACCCATTGTGAAGGGTGACAAGTTCAATTTGAACCAATGCCCGAAGAACAATCTAGAAAGAGAACAAATGTACAACATTCCATATGCTTCTGCTGTTGGAAGCTTGATGTATGCTCAGATTTGCACTCGACCTGGCATCGCTTTTGCTGTGGGAATGTTGGGAAGATATCAGAGTAATCCAGGTTTAGACCACTGGAGAGCTGCAAAGAAAGTGATGAGATACCTTCAAGGTACCAAATACTATATGCTTATGTATAGACGGATTGACAACCTGGAAGTGGTCGGTTATTCGAATGCGGACTTCGCGAGCTGCGTTGATTCACGAAAATCAACATCTTGATACATTTTTATGTTAGCTAGCGGAGTCGTGTCATGGAGAAGTGTCAAGCAGACTTTGACTGCTACTTCCACTATGGAGGCTGAGTTCGTTTCTTGTTTTGAGGCTACCTCACATGGTGTATGGTTGAAGAGTTTCATTCCTGGGCTTAGAATTGTTGATTCTATTTCTAGGCCATTAAGAATATATTATGACAATTCAGCTGCGGTTTTTATGGCTAAAAATGCCAAAAGTAGCAGTCATAGTAAGCATATCGACATTAAGTATTTAGTCATAAGGGAACGTGTTAAGGAGAATAAAGTGGTCATTTAACACGTTAGCACTGAATTGATGATAGCTGATCCTTTAACTAAAGGCATGCCACCAATGAAGTATACGGATCATGTAACTAGTATGGGAATAGGTCCCATCGTGTGATTTGTCGTCATATGAACGATTTTGTTGTATGAAACTCTTATTCGGTTGTAATGTTGATTCTCAATTTTTGTGTACACATTTTATTGTTTATGAGAATAACATTTATCCTTGGTTTTGGAATAAACATGGGGTTTATTCATTAAGATATGTTGTCACATATAGGCTGACATTAAAGAAATAAGATGCATTGTGATACATGGAAGATATTACTCACTCTTAGAGGACATGTCGCCATGATCCATGTGTTTTGTTTCTTTTCTTAAGCATAAAGTTTTCATGGAATTAGTTGGATAATTTGTATGATGAAAATGATGGGATCAAGTGGGAGAATGTTATTTATTTTTGTGATCCCACATTTTAGACCCATATTTTCTCTTAAAGTTACGACTATTCGACATGAAGTTTTTCCACGCTTCGTACCCTTTCGTGACAACCGCCCATTTGGTGATCGTCTTGATAGAAGACGAGATATAAATAGGAACGTACGTTTATTTCTGACGGGTGATCATAAGATCTAACACAAAATCCTTACATTTAGAATACACCATCAGTAAGTGAGGAAATTTGATTAGTAGAGTGTGCCTATTATTTTCTTGATTTTTCAGGTTTTTTCTAATGAACGTGAACAAGAACAATGGCTGGAGGTTTGTCTTTAATTGATTCTGGCTTCCGCATATGAATTATTTTGTCTTATAATAAATATATATATATATTTTTTTTTATGACTCGGGAACCGCCGTCGGCCGGTAGCCTAGATGTAAACCCGGGGCGGACTAAGCCACCACCATAGACCCAGCTGCATTTGAGTCGCGCGAACGAAACGTCTCTTCCCCTTCGTGAAGGGGAGGGAGCCCAAAGCCAGCTGCGACACCGCAAGCGGTCGTAAAATATATATATTGTTGGAGCCTAGACTTTCTAGAAAATTGGGTGGTGTCATCGGGCCTAGGGCATGTCGCAGCTATCGGTGGGGTAGTGGACAACGCATTTGCAAATCACTTGCATTTATCCAAAACAATTCTACTACAAAATATACGTTTTCTATATATATATACACACACGTAAAATCCAAATGTGATAATTATTTCAATATAATATTTTCGATCCAAAAAAAATTATTTTAATATAATTTCAAATTTAAAGAGTTGAAACCTTTCCGAAGTAATGTGTCTCCAAACATAAATATTTTGTCAACATCAATTCATCATGTCCTTGTAGTGTGGTAGTTTGATCCATATCTTGTCACAGTTACAAGCATGTATTAATAAAAAAAACAAACTTAATGGTGACCGCTTCGACTAAGGAATGGTTTTGGACGGTAGCTGCGGTGTCGCCGACTGCAAGATGCGAATAGCGGCCGTTGCTAGCTATTTACACGCTTGCTGGACTTGCGTCGCAAATGCGAGAGATGCTGGCCTCGTGGGGATTGGTTCGCTTGGACTTCACTGGTCAACGTGAATGGCTTGAAAAAGGAAAGAAAGCGTTCTTTCGATTCCATTTTTTAATTGCTCTTTATGTGCCCTTGTCTCTTCGCTGGTGGACTTCGGGAGAACGGTAATTCGCCAGTACTGCAGGAGGCTTGGTGAAATAGCTCGTTGACGTGGCGGGAGCTCGACTCGGATAAGCAAATAGCAACTCGTCACGGACGAGACTCGGTGCGGGTCACAACGATGATCAGAGCGGCAAGCTCGGTTGTCATCGGCTCGGGCGGCGGATCACGAATAGCAGCGCTCGGGCCTACAGTGATTGCGGAGAGCAGGGGTGCAGCAGCGCTCGGGCAACCCTGGTTGCGATGTTGGGATGCGTTCCGGCAAGTGGTGGCGAAGGCGATGCGGGCAGCGATTCGACGGAGGAACGGTAGCTGCGGATGGTGAAGGCAGGCGTTGGCTTCACGGTCGAGCAGCTGGAGGCACCAGTCGAGGGAGCCATAGAAGACCACCCTTTCTTCCTGTCTTTTACTTCTCCGCACTGTTCAGAGAAGAAAAGGCCTTTCTTTTCTAGCTCACGTCCTCTCTATGAACACTCATAATTGTGGCCGTGTATTGAATTGCGTGGCCTCACTCTGTGTCAGACCATCAAGAGTCTTTTCTAGGTCAATGATAGGATTTCTTCCGGGATGGACACGACCCGCTTTTCTTTTCTTGTAGATGCATATATTTTCTCTCTTTCCTATTTTCTCTCTGTAAGCCCGTTGCCTTTATACGAAAAGATTTCATTCTTCATGCTAGTATGCCGCCTCTTTCAAAATAGGTCGCCCAAAGCATGACATCGAGTATATGCTTCCACGTACAATATTCCATTTTATTTTTTTGATATTTCATCCAAAATCTTTCATTTTGCTGCGAAATATATCCCCCAATGTGTATATTGCATGAATATGTGAAAGGCTTACCAAATATATCAAATTGCCATTTCTCATAAGTTAATTTTTAATCATAAAAAAATAATGGGTCTGGGCCAATTCCTTCTCTTTATGGGCTTAGTTCAACTTATTAAGTTAAAGTTTAGAATCATCAATTCAAACCCATTTGTCATTAATGCAATAATAATAAATAAATGAATGCTCCTAAAATTATTTGCTACTCCATTCGATTGTTTATTCTTTTTTTTAAGGGTTAAAAATTAATTTTTAATTTTTTTACGCAGTAAATGGATAATCGGGATGCCAAAATATAGGTGTCAATACCACCGTAACCCATAAATGGACTCAAGCCTCAATCATGAATATCACCATAAATGAAGGTTGAGAACAATAACTCGTATTAGATACTTATCACCGATCGCCATTGAAAAGAAGTATAATGATTCGGAAATGTATTTGACCATTGTAAAAACATTAGAACTCATGCTTAAATGACTTCAAAATCAATTAATATCGCTTTATCTATGTCAGCTTATTTTCGGATATAGAAAATGACGAAACTAATCTGCCTTGACACCTCATAGACATTTCAGTGAACAAATTGCAGTTAATGGAGCAGATTTTTGTGATTTCAAACTCTTATTTGTGACCATACGCAAATGAAATTAACATGCGAAATTAAGAATCAAATACATGACTCTAACATGACCAATCCTAATTGAAGCAAAACAAGCTTTACATTCACTTCAACTTGGTTAGAATCATAGCATGATGGAAAATCGGAGATTATCTTGTCGATGAAGCCAAGGTAAGTCATACTAGGCAATCCAATTTAACTATTGGGAGCTCTCATGATCGTCGCCGGCTAAAGTGAAGACCGGTGGAAGAGCTTCAAGCGAGTTTTGGCCACTTCAATCTTCACGGTCGCGAAACAGAGTTGAACAGGGGTGTCTCCGGAGGCAGCGGGCGGGCGATGGCTACGTCGCCTTGGGCTTGGTGATGAGCTAGAAATGAGAAAGAATTCTCTAAAACTCGACTCCCTGAGGGATTTTTTTGGTGAAATCTCCCTCAAACTCAATCCATGCGGAGCGCGATTCTCTCGGCCATGCGAATGATAATCGGCAACAAGGCTGCAGCGGTGGAAGGTGAAGACTAGCGGCCACGGAGAAGGAAGCAATTAAAGTCAAATGGGCCTCGTTTAAATCCAAAGTGGGCTCCTACTGGAAATCGAGGACTGAAGTTTTTGGGTCAAGTGAGCCCACGAGTTGATCGAAGTCTTATGGGTCAAATTCACGAGCAAACGGGTTTGGATCAAGATATCGGGCTAAAGAAGAAAATGACCGAATGGGCTTCAAATATGATCTCTCTCTCTCTCTCTCTCTCTCTCTCTCTCTCTAATATTCTTTTTATTATTTATCATTTATGTTTTTTTTCCAACTTATTAATCCTATTTATGGATATATAAGTTTGTAAACAAAAATTTCGGTGTCAACAATACAGGAGTGTCATAATTTTTGTTTCCAATCATTTGAATGTTATGTAGTTGGTAATTCTATATGTCAGCTGTATATTATCTTTTGGTCAATTATTTTTTTAGACATTTCTTAATAAAATCAATAATTTCAGATTTGATTTTTTTCATTTACAAAAGCTTCCAGCAACGTTAATGTGACTATGCTAATGGTAGCGACCATGGTGGCTGAGCAATGGCATTCGGGATACGAGTTATTTGGGTGCACTAATTTTAGTACTTTCTCATTTGCTAATATTTATCATGTTTAATTTGTTTTATTAAATTGGTTAGGTCATTTTTCAAGATGTTATTTCCTATATTTGAGGGGGACAATGGCCAAAAATTGAAGCCTAGATTGGACTGGATATGGGTATACTTTGGATTGAGACAGGTATGGTTCGCCAAAATTAATTCATCCAAACCCAATCTGACCCGTCTATTTAACAGGTCTAATTTCGGCTACTGCTACTTTTCATTCTCTTTATCGAAGGCCCTCTTTGCTACTTAAACTTATTATCATCCCAAGAATTAACTAGCAAGACAGTTTCAAAAACATATTTAGAGAAATCTAACTAGACCAATGAAATTTGTGGCATGTCCAATTTCATTTCTTGCTATCGCTTCGCTGCTACTCTCAATTTGTTTTAGATCGCTTAAAAATTACATTCTTCATAGTAGTTAAATCATGTGCGATCACATGGAACTAGTCCGTGACACAAACGTATGATGAAGAGCATCCTATAATGTTAGAAAGTCAACATTTTCAAAAAACTTACTAAATGTTAACACGACCAATCGAATTTAGTTGATTGTTTTTCATGTATAACATGATTGTTGGCTTGAAAGCAACAGCAATCACTGATCAGACCATTAAGCAAGTCAACCGGATCCAATTTCGCGCACCAAGCACACGAGCAGAGCTGTAATGTGAAAACTAAAATTTTCAAAAACAAAAACCCCGTTTACAACCTTTGGTCCAGTTGGCGGGTACACGCTTGGAGATTTTTTTTTTTTTTTTGGTCAAATAAAATTTCCATTCATTTCCAAAATAATACATGAAAGGATTCATGAGAAATCTTTAAGGTCACCATCACAAGGCAAGCCTGTAGATGTCAAAACAAATCAAAAACCAGAATTCAAGGTACATCTTCTGACTATGGTTGGCAGAGATGATCACACGCTTGAGGAATGTTTATTTTATCCAAAATCGAAGAATGTTCCAGATTGAATCGCTTTCCCACAATACACATAATAGGTCTAGAAATTCTTAATTAAATCATTAAACTTACTCCAATCAAGCTTGACCACCAAAGTTCACGGAATAGTTTCTGGTTGACTCGACTATAGAATGCCAAATTGTTGAGATGCAGTGACTATTCATTCGCTCTATTCGCCATTAGCATAGAAAAGAATTTGATAGACCGTGCTAGTGCATTAACTCACATCAATCAATATTATAAGAAAATAGTCTAATCAATCCTGAATCTATTATACGTATGGCAATTCAGTCTTAATCATTCCAATTTTGCCAATTTAATCCTAAATCTCTACATGAAATTCCAATGCAATCATTTTGTCGAAAATCGCTAACTCGGCAGTATGCCACATAGAATTGTTGGTGATGAATAGATCGTCATGTCAACGATTTCAGCTGAAAATTGGCCCAAAGGAATGTATTAGAATTTTGCACAAAGATTTAATATTAAATTGACAAAATTGGAAAGTTTAGAAATTTATGGACATCCATATAATAAGTTTATGATAATTTGTTGATTTTCTGTACAACAATTTTCTTTCTCTGTACGCACTAAGCAGTGTCATCTTGCACAAAGTTAGGTGTGTGCAAGATTCTCTTTGAAGAATGAACAACGATGACCAAGACTGATTTCTACTGAGTGTATGGAATATTTTTTAGAGGGTAATTGTAAGGAGAGTTGTAATCGAGTCTGGTCAAGTTGATATGGTTTAATGTTTGAGCCAAACTTGAATTCTTTTTTTTTTTTTGGTCGAAAATGCAATATCTATTCATTTACTTAGATAAGTTCGGAGCAATTACATCAGAAACATCGGCACATAGTAGATCGATTAAGGTTGTCGGGGGGTTGGTTACCCAGTTTCGAGGGAGATAGTTCTCTCTTTGGGCTCTTGCAAGCCAGTTTGTGGGCCTGTTGGAGTCTTTGCTGCAGTGGGTCAAGGACAGGCCTGAAAATTGTTTTATTTTTTCTCGAATCCGGTCCACCAGCCCTGCCACCTCCTAGCTTGGTTCCGTCGCTTCCTGAACTACTTGCACGAGCATCAAGCAGTTAGAGTGTACTTGAAGGGTTCTGTTTGAGCTGTTGGAGAGGAAATCTAGGGTTTCCAAGAGGGCTATGGCTTCCGCTTGTTCAGCCGAGGAGGCAGCGACCATCTTGGAAAATTCGTCCACCAGGCGGCCCCGAGAATCAAGGCAGATACAGGCGATGGCGCCCCTGTTCTCGGTCACTCCCCTGTTTTCCCCCAGATTTGGTGTTGTTCTGTTAGCTCTGGTTGCTACATCTCTATACTCCTCTTGATATGGTGTTACGACTTCATTCCAGATAAAGGAGACGTCGAAGGCGCCCCTGTTCTCGACCGCTTCTCTATTTTCCTCCAGAGCTGGTGTTGTTATGTTCTCAGTCGCTTCTCTGATCTCCTCCAGATCTGGTGCTGTGCCTTCATCCCAGACAAATGAAGTGTCGATATTGATGCTCAGAGCGTCCAAGTTCGGTGGTTGCCATTGATGCGTGTGGGTGTCATTGTTCTTTGCTACTGTTGCTTTGCTGTTGTAGGTTGTGTAGTTCTCATTTAGAGCTATTGATTTGGACAAGGTTTGATGCGGATAGAGGGGGTGATGTTCGAAAACAAACCGATTCTGATCTTTCCAAATGCACCACATAGTAGTGGCGATTAGGTCGAATTTTTGGTCACTGCTTGGGTTTTCTTTTTTCAAGTATAGCCATTCATCGAGTCGTGTTAACCCGAGTCTTGAAATTTGGATGTGTAGGGGACTAGCTCGCCATAACTTGACTGTCCAAGGGTAGAGCAATAAAGCATGTTCAATGGTTTCAGCTTCCTTTTTACAGATTGGGCATAGCGGATCAGGTACAATTCTCCTCCTGTGCAAGTTTTCCACTGTAGGTAGTGCATTTTGGCAAGCATTCCAGAGAAACTGTTTAACTCTAGGTATAGTGTTAGATTTCCAAATAACTTTCTAGAGATCTGGCTTTGCTTGGTGAGAGGAAGATGATGTTGTGGTTATTGGGTTAGTTGCTTGATTTCTATTGTATAGATAGCCGCTTTTCATCGAATAGACCCTTGATTTGTTGTTCATCCACACCATTTTATCTGCTGTAGAAGGTAATCTTGTAGGGGTTGCAAGGATTTCCTTAACTCTTTGGTCATCGAACAACAACCGTAACATTTCCACATTCCATTTTCTATCCCTTTGTTCTATTAATGCACCCACTTTCTCTGGCTCATGTCTTGTCGCTGGCCCACCAATTGTTCCACTTTTTAACCATTTATCTTCCCTAATCGAAATAGGCTGTCCATTGCCAACGGTCCACATAACTTGGGGAGCTATCAAGTCTCTCCCCAAGACGATGCTTTGCCATCCCCATGAAGGTCTGGAACCTTTTCCAGCTTTCCAAAAATCACATTGTGGATAGTAAAGGCCCTTCATTAGTTGACTTAGAAGGGAAGAAGGTTGCTGAGAAATGCGCCATGCTTGCTTACCTAACATCGCCTTGTTGAAAGCTAGGAGGTCTTTAAAGCCGAGACCTCCTTCCTCCTTCCTAAGTTTCAATTTATCCCATTTTTCTAGTGAATTCCAGCAGCTTTGTTGCCATTCTGCCACAAAAAATTTGCAATTTTCCTTTCAATAGCTTTGCAGATTGACATAGGGATTTTGAAAATGGACATTGCATATTGTGGAATAGCCTGCACCACTGATTTAATCAATATCTCCTTACCTGTTTTGGACAGCAAGTAATCCTTCTAACTCTCTAACTTCATATTTACTCTTGCAAGAATCCATGTAAAGATATCTTTTTTTGAGCTTCCCCAATCCGAGGGAATACCTAAATACTTCCCTGTTTTATCTATTTCTGGGACTCTTAACTCTTCAGTCATATTTCTTCTCAGATTTGTTGGACAGCTCTTGCTGAAATGGATTCCTGATTTGTTAATAGCCTGTCCTTTTGTGAAACAATATTGATGTAGGATAGCTGCCAAATTCCGACATTCCAACATAGTGCCATGGAGGAAGAATATAGTCATCCACAAAGAGCAAGTGTGATAAAGTGGGGCAACTGCTGTTTAGTTTAATTCCTCTAAGAGTACCATTCACAACTGCTTGTTTCATTAGGTGGAATAGGACGTTGGCCACTAAAATAAATAGATAGGGGGAGAGTGGGTCATCTTGTCAAATTCCTCTGGTGGGCTTGAAAAAAGATAGAGGATCGCCGTTGAAGTTGATACTGAATGAAACCATGGACACACATTGCATCACTCATTGCACCCACTGATCACAAAATCCCATCTTAGTCAAGCATGCTTGTAGGAAGTCCCATTCAATTCGGTCATATGCCTTTTGCATATCAAGCTTTAGGATAGCTTGAAACTTACTCTTCCTCTCCCGTGTTCGCAACTTATGTAATATATCATGTACAATCAAGATATTATCTTTAATTTATCGCCCCCCAACAAAGGCACTTTGTTCTTCAGCAATGAGGCTCGGTAGTAAGGGTTTTAGTCTATTTGTCATTACTTTAGAGATGATTTTGTAGACAAAATTGCACAGGCTGATGGGACGGAATTGTTCAAGCTTTTTGGGGTTTGGGACTTTGGGAATAAGGGTGATTTGGGTTCTGTTCATGTTGGGATTCAAGTGTCCTGTTTCAAAAAAATTCCGCACTTTGCTAAAAATTCCCTAACTTATATCTGGCCAATGATTTTGGTAAAACAGCCCATTAAGCCCGTCCGGTCCTGGAGCTTTATTAGCTCCTAATTGCTACATTGCATTAGTAATCTCCTCCATTGTAATAGATTTTATTAACCGCTGGTTCATCATTTCATCAACTGTGGTTGGTATTTGTTGTATGACAGGTTGAAAGTTGCGAGCTCCCACTGACAAGTATATATTTTTGAAGAAAGTTTCTGTCATCTCCTTCAAAGGCTGATCTTCTTTCACCCATTCATTTGCTGCATTCTTTAGCAAGGTAATTTTGTTTCTATTTCTTCTCTGAATAGTAGTTGCATGGAAAATTTTTGTATTTCTATGTCCCCATTTTAACCAGTTAATTCTTGAGCGCATACCCCAAAACATTTCCTCTTGCCGGCTTTTCAATTTCTTGGTTTATCCACTTTGCTGCCTCACTTTCTTTATGTGTGTCATTTCCATTTATCAGTCTTTGTAATTCGTTCTTCAGCTCATCAATTCTCTTTTTTGTATTATGGAATCTGTTTTTACTCCACTTTGCCAACTGTTGAGCCACCAGTTACAACTTTTCTACTATATTTAGCCTTTGGGAGTCATTTTCAACACATACTTTCTTTACTAGCAGCAAACTTTCCTCATCCTTAGACCATAATGCTTCATATCGGAAAACCCTCCTCCTCCTATCTTTCCACGTGTGTAAAGATAATACAATAGGGTTGTGATCAGACCCTATAGCTGGTAGTGCTATGCATTCAGCATTAGGATAAGCTATGCGCCAATCTAGATTACATAATCCCCAATCTAGTCTCTCTTTAACGAATTGATCTCATGCTCGGTTGTTTGTCCAGGTGAATGCACAGCCCTTGGATTCCAAATCCATTAAGGAGCACTGATTGAGAAAGTCCCTAAAGGCTATTAACCGGTAATTTTCCACTTGTTTTATGCCAACTTTTTCCCAGTGATACAATATTTCATTGAAATCCCCTAAGCAAAGCCAAGGTAGATGATAGTTTCTACTTGCTCTATGGATGGCCTCCTATAGCTGTACTCTTTCTTGAAAAACATCAGGAGCATGTATGAAGGTAACATGCATTCGCTGTCTGGTTTCCTTCACTTGGCATTGTACATTTATATAGTTGTTTGAGAATGAGTCGATTGATAGCACTACCTGATCATCCCAGAAAATAGCCAAGCCCCTTGCTATTCCTTCTGGATTCACTAAAAAACTATTATGAAATTTCAACCTCTTCCTTAACTGTTGCACTTTTTGCACCTGATTTTTTTTATCTCCATTAAAAATAAAATACTGGGCCTTTCCTGAGTCACTAAGACTCGCAAAGCTTGAATTGTCAGGGGTGTGCCTAACCCTTGACAATTCCAACTTAGTAGTTTCATAGCTTTTTCAGTGGCTTATTAGGGCTAGCCACCAGAGCCCACTAACATGACTTCTCCGCCACCTTGATCGGGGTTTCTACCAATTGTGTACTGTCTAAATCTGGTGTTTTCGAGCTTTGCGCACCATATGGACGGAAGTGCTTGCCTTTTTTGGCTGTTGGGTGCTTGGTGCCTTTAGATTTGTGCCTAATCAGCCCTTCCTCACCTGTTGAGGCCTCTAACATGTCGACTTCCGCTTCCTTTTGTTGTTCCTCATGGAGTACCATAACAGATTCTTCATCTATACAACAGCTCCCTCTCTTTTGTGGGCTTTTATCTCCTGTGATTTGTAGTACTAAATGTTGTGTGGATGCACTAGTTTCCTTTTGCGTTAGTTGTGTAGCATTCTTCTGTCCCCAAATGGTGTTTAAATTCTGATCCTGCTGTTGGTTGTCATTCTCAGAAATAGAATGCATGGGGGTCTCTAGCACACTCTCAGTATCTTCTAGGATTGCCTGTTGTTTGCCATAGAAAATTTTACCGTACGGGCTGAGTTCATGCACATTCGCTCAGAGCCAATTCCCAAATCTTCCCGGTAAGTCTTCTGCCAGCCTTGACTTCTCATAAGGAATTTCTTTACAAAAAGTAGCATAATGTCACCACCCGTGGTGGTGGCGTAGGTGGTTGGGCAAGGGAACTTTTCACGAGAGGTCCTGAGTTCGATCCACGGCATCGTCAAGCGATTTACCTGGCAGGCAAGGGTGGTGGTGACTTTACCTGTCCCCAGGGTTTACTTCACCGCGAAGCGGCGCACGAGGTTCCTTGGGTCACCAAAAAAAAAAAAAAAAGTAGCATAATGTCCAATTTTATCGCATGAGTCGCTCATATTTAAACTCTACCCATAGCTTCTTCCTCTCCAGTTAACAATTACTCCTGTCTTTAAAGAATTTTCCAGATTCAACTTCACCTTAGCCTTGCCAATCTTGTAATGACTATCACCTTTTGCTTCTAATTTCACATCTATTACTTCCCCCAGTTTAGAAGCTATGTCCCTGATGACTTCATTAGTGACTCTCCTAAGCGGGAGGCCGTAGAAATTAACCCAAGAGGCACAATGGGTAAATTCATAACAAATCTCAGGAGTATCATTGTCACATTGTTGTAGTATTAGTAAATTACTGGAGAAGCACCATGGCCCAGAATCTAATATCCTCTGTTTTTCATCTTCCGATTGGAAAGCAAAAGAGAAGTAGCCTAGTCCGAGCTGAGTACAGGTAACATTGTTGACCCTCCAAACTCGTTTCATAGTATTCACGAAGGCTGTAAAATTCACATTCAGTCTAGAGTACAACTTCCCGAACACTGTTTTCTGGCATTAAATCATTTTTTTCTTTTAAGACATTGCTTTTTATATCCACAACATCATCCTCAGACCATAACTCACCTAAAATTTTGCACAGGGCTGCTAAACGCCTTTCTTCCTCGAGCGGGCCTGCCATCTCTTGTTCACCAGGATCTGATTTGTGGCATCCCGAAATTTTCAACCCTATTTTCTACTAAATAAATCAGGCTTTTCATTGATGCGTCTATAGGGCCGTTCTTAGAGCTGATCACTCTCGAAATAACTAGACTATCTGGGGAAACCATTAAGGATTTTAAGGCAAATAGATTTAAGAATTTGATTAGGAATCGGCTGCTCGACCGTGTTCATCTGCTAAGATTATTACGGCACAGACGTAAATTAATTAGAGATCAGAGATAGGTCAGTTTGACAGAGATGTGTGACTAATCGTGGGTGACATCACTAAATTGGAAAATTCTCGTCGGCTGGCACTAGACTGAATTCTCTATCGTTTTGGTACCCTGTGTCCGTACTTAAATTCTCGAGATTTCTACGATAATCGAGAGTCGCCAATGTGTCAAGTGGGTTCATTGTGGCTCGAAGAAAATCAACCACGGGTCATTTGCACTAAAAAGTTCTGAAAACTACCCGATAGTCTAGGTCACGTTAAAAACGCGTCGAATGGAAATTAACCGCCAATTCAAGTCCGATTTCAGAAACTGAAATTTTTGTTGTGTCACAATCTATTTGAGGAACGTCGACTCATCCTCCGAATAATTTTCAGAGATTTTGAGATTTTTACGGAAATTTGATTCGGAAGTTACGGGAAATTAGTGGAAATTCGTACGAGCCAAATTAAGGGAAATTTGGACCTCCAAGCTGAGCCTTTGGGTGTCGGGGACTTGTAGAAATGGTATGGCCTTTTTCTTCTTCATCATTGGACATCAAATTTGGGAAATTTGATAAAGAAATTGAAGCCTAAGATGTATGAAATTCGGAGCTTGATGGGGGGTGCAACTTTTGGGCATCAAAATTGATTAATTGTGGGATTAAAATGTTGAGAAAGTATTATGAGACCAAGTAGATAGGCTTAGGGACTTTTGAGGCCAAAATCATGATGAGTGTGAGATATTTATTTTGACTTTTTGGGCTTCCTCTCCCTCAAGCTTCCGTCGCACGTCTTGACCGCCGCCCCTCCCTTCATGCGTTGCCATCTTCGATTCTCCCACTCCTTTGCTTCTGTTCTTTTCATTTTTTTTCATCCGTCGAAGCCCCCCTTAACCGAATCTCTCTCTCTGCTTATGGGTTGTTCTCCTTCAACTTTCTTTCATTTGCCAAAATTCCTTCTACCATCTCCACTAAATCTTGTATTCTTTGGTCAACACTCATCTCACCGAAGTTTCATTTGTTGACCGCCCTTGCTTGTTTTCTTTTAATTGAAACCAACGTTGCCTCGTCTCTCCATCTCCACGAAGACAACCCTAGCTTCCGACACAACCCACCAGGAAGCAAGCCTGCCGAATCAGCCTGCTTTCATTTCCTTTGTAGACTTCCGGTTTGTTGTTGAAGAAGCCCGAGAATTCCACCAAGCTGCCACTCATCCAGCGGCTTCGTCCGTGTCTCGCTAGCAGCTCCTTGCTGCTTCCTTGTTCAGTCAACTTCAACAACCCACGAAGCCACCGACCGGCGGCTCTCCACGGTTCTTCGTCGCCAGCTGCCACGTTGAAGCCCATCTTCCCCAGCGAAGCGTTTCTCCGCGTGTCTTCAGCTCAGCAACAGCCCACGTGGAGTTCGGCCTGTCTCCAGCAACCGCAGCTTAGTTCAATGAAATTGCAGCTCCAATTCAGCCCATTCAGTTTTCCTTTCCAGCCCGTGGATTGAAGTTTTGGCCCAGCATCCCATTTTCAGTCCAGTTCAGTCGTAGCAAGCCCGGTCCGTGAGCAAGCAGCCCACGGGAGCGAGACTTCAGCCCAACTCAATTTCAACCCGGCCCGCAGTGAAGTCAGCCCAAGCACAGCCCAAGCTCAGCCCAAGCCCAAGCAATTTGCTATGGGCTTGCGAGGCTTTGGGCCCGGCCAATATCCGTGACACCACCGAAAATTTGGATTTCGGTCGCCGTTGCGGTGTTCCGGTCTTCGCTTTGCACAAGTGAGTTTTGCTCACTAATGATTTCTTAGTTTGCTAATTATGCTTAAGGGTTGATTAGATTTAATTAAGTGCAATTAGGTGATTAGATTAGTTTAGAGTAATTTAATTAGTGACTTAATGATGCATGTTAGGTGATTGATTAGTGTAATTAGCAAGTAGAGACGTACTTCTATTTATCGAATGCATCTCGGGATTTTTCCCGATCCATTCCGGCCTCAATCGGGCATTACGGGCCTAAATTGGATTTTTAGTAATTATTTATTAATTTTCGAAATTAATTAATTAATTAATTATTTTCCGGAAATTAGGCGGGGATAGCCGACGACCAGAAATTTATGCTAATTGTCATGGCGTAGTCCGTTTATTTAATTGAGCTTTATTTTGTGCTGAATTGAATTATTTGTGAAATTGGGAATTATTCTTTAATTGAATAATCTTTGGTTATTAATTGAAAAATAATTGAGCATCAGTTGATAATGCCAAAAATATTTTGGCTAAGGCCGATCGCGTACCCACACACGATATTTTTCATCGGAATGATAAAAATGGTGATTTGATTAAATGATAATTTTCGGCATACTATGAAAGTATGGCTGACAGCTTCTGGTGAGCATATATTATTTTCGGCATACTATGAAAGTATGGCTGGCAGCTTTTGATGAGCTATAGTATACTATATTGATAATTGTGGCAGCTTTTGGTGAGCATATATAATATACTATATTTGGAATTGAGGCAGCTTCTGGCAAGCATAAATCTATAGTATATTATCTCAGTAATTGAGGCAGCTTTTGGTGAGCTATACTACCTATTATCAGCTTATAATAAGCAGTCCTGGGTATGATCGGATTTATAGGTAGTGTTGATTGAAACGGCCGGAGAATGGTCATCGTTGACATGTAATTGACTTGGTCGATTGATCGATGATTCGATCTGATAGATGTGATGTGATATGATGTGATCATGTATATTTGATATATATACTGACTTGTAGGAAGGAACTGAGGCCAAGGTAAGTCCTTTGACTCGTGTGTGCAAGGTAGCCCATATAGTGTATTGGTTTACTAATCGGGTCTTATGTGGTAGAACTTGCTGAGACGTAGTCTCATTCCGGTTGTGGGACAACATTTCAGGACCCTGATGAGGAGCCTAAGGAGAAAGACCTTGAAGAGGAGTACCTAAAGGAGAACCCGAGGATGATCCAGAGTAGGATCCTGATGAGGAGTAAGACTCCACTCTTGTCTGATGACTTTTGCTGTGGAACCTATTTGAGTAGAAACCGACCTCTTAGTATGGCTGGTATATGTATATATATGACTGAGTTGTTATATATGTACATAAGGGTGTTGGTTTTCAGGTTCAAGTTTTTAGTCCTACTTATCTATCACATTGCTTTATTGTCTGGGGATTCTTATTATATGCTTCCGCATGTGCATATTATAAAAAAAAGAAAGGGTCGGCGATGCGTCCTAGGACGTCGCCATTAAATCGACTTAGGTGAGGGATGGATGCGTGTCTGAGGATCGGGGCATGACATGATTCACAGGTTCATCCCACTAGCTGGCTAGAGTGGTTTGGAACCAGTGGGATAGGAGATCGATTAAAGGGAGCTCCGGAACAATTTATGAAGATGGGGAATGGCGAATGAGGATTTCAGAGAAGACGGGGAATGGCGAATGATGGTTCAGACGGTGTATGGTTTATGGGTATCTCAAAGGAGAGTCGGACAAAGGGATTATCGATTTGATGGAGTAAGACCTACTACCACAGCCGACTGGAAGAGGATGGGATGGACATTAGGGTTTCGTTGGGGATGGGATTTGTATCGGGTTCTTGTAGAGAACAGAATGAGGTTTTTTGTGGGATGATTTAGGGTTTTACATTAAAAGAGACAAATCTTACCTTGAAGATGGGGAAAGCTACGCAGATGGTAGAGAGGAACTCGCCATTCCGCGAGAGAAACGATCCTGTGGTCATAATCTCCTTGCAACAGAGCCAAACTTGAATTCAAAATGCAAGATTGGACACTAGATTTAAATTCGATCTCAATGAAGCTCAACTTATTTGGATGGAGTTTGGCTCATTTAATTATTTTATAAGTTTGAAATGACTTGGTTTGATTTGACTTGTTCATTATAAATGAGCTTCGTGGGAGCGTAATTCAAGCTTGAGCACAAATTTGATTTTCCCGAAATCCAAATTGATGAGGACGATTTTGTCAAATGCATATTTGTTGGAGGACTGGTGATGGTACTTTCTCTGTGGACTCGTGAAGGGAATAGGAGCAAAAGCGCATTTTGTGAACGTCGGCTTTTCTTTATTCGTTTGCCGATCTCTTGGTACCAGATTTGTCTTAATTTCAATCACTGGCCAAACCGGGAAAAATCAAACTTCGATTGGCTGGGGATATGACCAGCTTTAGGAATTGGAATGTAAGCTAGTCAATTACGATAATAGAGTTAATAAGTGCCCAAATTCAAAGGGTGGTTAAAGGGTTAGAAAGATGGAGATATGGTGCTTGAAGAAGCGGTGAGGTTTTATGTTTGGTCCGTACTCGGCTCATCACAACCCGCCGGAGCCAAGATTCAATATGACATGGATTCACTTTTCATGTGAATGGACTCGTTTTATACTTGTCAACAAGTATTTAAAAAAGAGGTGTAATTGAGTCCAGTCGAATCGATAAAGTCTGATGTTTGAATGAGACTTGACTCAAAAATTTAAGACTGGACACTCAATTCACACTCGATCTCGACAATGCTAAATTTTTCCGAATCGAGTTTGACATGTGAAATGTTCTTACAAGCTGAAAATGACTCAATTGATCCGGCTTGATTATCGTAACTTAGTTTTTTTTGTCAAAGCTTGATTCAGTCATGAGCTTAAAATTGACTAAGTAAAATCCGAAACGATGAGGCTTGAACTTGACTCAGTCTTGCGCTAAATAATTTAGACGTGCCTGAGTAGCTTGAATCGTTGGTACGTGAAGAAGCAACTAAAACCTGATTTTGAAGAAGCATGTCAGAAATTAATGGTAAAGCGCATAATTGATTCAACCATCACCCATCATCGCTGGTGGTGGCTATCGCCACCCAGTCCTCCACTTATTCTCGCCTCTGTTGCTCTCCTACTCTTCTCTTATGCATTTTACTTTCCTTGCTTTCTAGAAAAAAAATTAGTTTCTTTCAATTTCGACGTTATTCGCTTTTACCATTTCTTAGTTATGTAAAAAAAAAAAAAATGTAATCTTAGCATACCGCAACAGTATACTAAGAGTTATTCAAGGAGGACCTGATCGAGAATGGGATAGATTCCAAAAGATCCAATTGCACAAGACCATAGATTGGGGGACTGAAAGTGTAATTTTTCTAAATTATTCTACTAACAAGGGAACACCTATATGCTGGGGCACGCAAAAATTCGACTATAGTAAAAGTGCTTAAAAATTTATAATGAGAAAAGAAAAATATATTGGTAGAGTTCCCATATTATAATATAATCTTTATGTATTGAAAACAAATAAGTGCCAATTTCCGTTATATATTCGGGCATCATATTTTGTAACACGACTTTTTTTTTTGAAAAATAAGGGTGTCTCTAGTCTTTTCTTCCTAAACATAAGTCCTTTACTCCTTTCTCAACTTTCTTTACTCAAAAATTTCATTTTTTTCCTATTTTTGGCTGGTCATTTTAATCTTTTTAACATTTTGTAACTTCTTGGTGAACAACTCACACATACCATGGGCCTACTATATAAGTTTAATATTTTCTTTTTCGGTAGAAGTGTATAAGAAATTCTAAAACTTGTAAAAAAAATGCAATTACATCATAAAAATGTAAAAAAAAGTATAATCGTATACTAAAATTTGCGCAAAAAAAGTGTTACAAAGTACTTCTATTAATTAGGACGAGATCGACCTATTTTAAAGTTCAAACACTTGGTTATACTTTAGCTATAAGATTTAGGACTTATAATACACTTAATCCTCAATATTACCTAGTTTTCTAATATGGCGGATAAATAATGTTGCAAAGTAAAATTTTCAAATCCGAACTAAGGAGTCTTCAACTAGTTTCAAATAGCATTTTGGCTTTAGGTTTAGACTTTACCTATTCAAGCATTCTGTCTTAATTTAAAACAATCTTCATTGAAGAATCATCTTCATTGCCAATTTTTCATTCCAAAACTCAGAGAAAAATGGCCATATGGTTCTGTCATATTTTGATCTCTACACTAGATGCAAATCTACTTTTTCTCCTGATTGGTAAGCAAGAGTTCTATTGATCAATAGACAAACCTTAATTTCAGTGGAAAGAATGAAAATACTCCTTTTCAAGTTTAATAACTGAATCCCAGTGGAAATCTTCATGAACGCGAGTGTCTGAACAACACTTTATCCCAAAAACGATAGTAAGCAAGAGTTCTATTGATCAATAGACTAACCTTAATTTCAGTGGAAAGAACGAAAATACTCCTTTTCAAGTTTAATAACTGAATCCCAATGGAAATCTTCATGAACGTGAGTGTCTAAACAACACTTTATCCCAAAAACGATAGTAAGCAAACCTCCATGATTGAACAAACACTAATGGACCACAAACTACCCGAAAGCCAAAAACAAATCCAAGTGGTATGCCTAGGTAAAACCATTTCTTCTCACTATCATCATTGTTGCGATCATCACCAACTTCCTCCGTCCTGTTCATGGTAATTGAGCAGCTTTTGTTGAGCGGAAGCCCACATAATCCAAGGTTTCCCTCAAAAGAACTTTCAGAAAATGTGAGAAACTGTTTGCTAGCTGGGATGCTTCCTACAAGTTGATTGTTTGAGAGGTTCAGGAACGAAAGGAAATTGAGATTTGCAAGCTGAGTTGGTATGGTTCGATTGAGGTAGTTCTGTGATAGGTCCAATGACTCAAGTTGATGCAAATTCCCCAATACAGAAGGAATTGAACCCGAGATGGCATTGTGTGATAGATTGAGGAAATGAAGTGCATTGAGATTCCCAAGTGTGTGCGTTATTGGACCTTCCAATCTATTGCCCGAGAAGTCAATCGATGTGAAAATAGTAAGAATCTTGACAAGTTCTAGCTGCTGACCTTTGACTGTTACAATCACTCGATCTTGATAAAATAACCCAGTTCTTGGGACAAATCGATGTAGGTAATCAAAGTTTGCATTGGCCTTCATAGCTTCCCAAGATGTGAGGAGACTTGTAGATATTGTGCCACTGAAATAGTTTGATGATAGGTCAACGATTTGAAGTTTCTGCCAAGTACTAGGACCATATGGACATCGAATTTCCCCATGCAATTTGTTAGATCGTAAAATAAGGATGCGGAGAGTTGACATAGCCCTGAAATGGCATGGAAATTTCCCATCTATTTGATTGTCCCCAATGTTCACAACCTCCAATGTTGCGCAATTTGCCAATGATAATGGAATTTGCCCTTGCAGCAAATTCCCACTAATATCCAATGTCTTCAGACCACATGTTGGCAAGATGTTTTGTGGAATACCACCACTCAACTTGTTATCTCTCAGATTCAATACCATGAGGGATGCCATCATTAAACAATCAGGAATAGTTCCACTTAGATGGTTACGTGACAAGTCAAGCACTTTAAGATTAGCTTTGCAAATTGACTTGGGGATGGACCCATGGATATTATTCTTCGAAAGGGAGAAGAACAACGGGATTGATAATAAGGAGTCACCAATTTTATCTGGAATAACATAAGTGATGTTGTTTCTTGATAAATCCAAGTAGTCAACCTGTAACAACATGGGTAGCACATTTCCTCGGAGCATGTTTGAATGGAGGTCGACGACATGAGCAAAAGTAAGATTAAGATTGTGCGGTGGTGTTGCGGAATCTTCAAAGAAATTAGAGGAAAGATTGAGAACTCCAAGGTGTTCTAGTGTCCCTATCCATCTTGGTATTTCCCCTCGAATATTATTGTTGGAGAGGTCGAGGATTTCCAAATTGGATTGGTTAGCCAAAAACTGAGGCACAGTCCGCAACTGGCAAGAAGCCAACTCTAATGAATAGAATTTAGGGAAAGAGGATGCAGCAGCAGAAGTAGGAGCTGTAGCGTTAATTGACAAGCCATTGTACGATAGATCAAGATAAGTTAAATTTCCTAATCTCTGAAGCGCGTTGATATTCATCGAGCCACTGAAATTATTGTAAGAAAGTGAGAGGTCCTGAAGCTGTTGCAGTTTGAATATGGATGCTGGTATTGACCCGTGCAACTGGTTGCTTTTCAAATCAAGCACGCTCAGTTGATCCAAAGAGACATTCGGATGTATGATAAGCTGTCCATTAAATCTATTGCGTCGAAGTAATATAATCTCAAGTCGGGGAAGTCTAAACAGAGCTGGGGGAATGTCACCTTCCAATGAATTGCCTATCAGGCGTATTGCTTTGAGGTGCAAAAGGTCTTCCCAGCCAACGGAGGTGATACGACCCGTTAAAGCATTATAAGACAAGTCCAAATGAGTCAGCTCCGATAGGTTCTTCATTGAGCTGGGGATCGACCCACTCAAACTGCAATTGTACAGGCGTAATGTCGACAATTTTCTTAGATTACCGATTGAATCTGGAATCCTCCCTAAGATTTTTGTATGGGAAATGACCAGAGTCTCAAGAGAATTATCCTCTGAAAAATCAGGCAAAGAAACTTGAAGAAGGTAGTTGTGTGACAGGTCAAGGGTCTGAATTGTTTGTACCTGAAAGACCTTTTGAGGAAATTCTCCCTGCATGCCACAATCACTTAGGCTCAGTGTTTTCAAGCTGGAGAAATTCGCTAAGAAACTAGGAACTGTGGTGGACAAGTTATTGCCATCAAGTTGAATGACCGACATATTAGCAAGACTCATAAGAGAAGCGTCAATAGGACCAGACAGAGAACAGTAAGACATGCTCAGCACCTCAAGTTTTGGAACTGAAGAAGACAACGCGTCGCACCACTCACTTCCCTTAGTAGACACATTAACCTCATCAATGTACAGCTCCCTCAACTCCCCCAAATCCCCGATCAGTGACCTCAAAGAGGGCTTTTCAAGTTTCAAATTGAAAAGGTAACTGAGATCAAGAGTACGTAGCTTCCTCAGGCGAGATAACTCTGCAGGAATCTGCCCAGCGAATCTAGCATCGGACAAGTTGAGATTTTCCAAGCGGCTGAGATTCATAAGGCCCGACGGAATTGCCATGTAGTTGAAGTCGTTGAAAGCCAAGTTCAGGCTTCGAAGGAACTCAAGCTTGAAGAGACTTGACAAATCGTCGATTATGCCAGAGATCGACTCGTCGCTCAAATCGAGTCCCACAACGAGGCCATCCTTGCACGTCACGCCGCTCCATGAATCCGCACTTCGATCCCACTGTACTAGCTTGGAAGACTTGGAGGCATTGAAGATGAGGCTGTTTCTTAGCTTGAGCAAGAGCGATCTCTGGTCGATACCAAGACACTGGGCTGAAGCTGAAGCCCCAGCTACTTCAGAGAAGATGGAGATCGTGGATATAGCAAGAAGAAGCCATGAAACGATTGAGCCTTTCATCGAAAGAGGTGTAAGAAGGGCGCGTGAAGAGGGAATCAATCGAAAAGAAGAGGACACTTGGGAGTGGAGGAATCGTCCTACTTTAAGTGCATTCCAGGGTCAATTTTGGGATATCATTAGTCGCCAAATTGACACTTTCAAACATTCCTAGTAAAAATCGGGCGACATTGCTAACAAAGTGACATTCTTTTTTATCCCATTTTTACAATCGAAACAAAAGATCATATTCACGATTTCTAGGAAAAAAGGAAAAATAAAAGAAATTTGCCTAAGATATTGAAATTAGAACTTGACATCCCTTGAAAATACTTTTGGCTCACCTTATATATGATCCTAAAACTAATGACATCATGTGATCATTGTCGTCTTTGTATGTGAACATTAACCATGCAAAGATCGGTTAAAAGCAAACAACATAGATATTATATCGAACTATCTATTAAATATGTAGATTCAAGGAGATAAATAAAACGATTTAGTTATATTTGAATTTTATTTGTAAAATTTTATAAGACCGTGAAAGAAGCCAAAGATCAACTTTAGGATTTCACCTTTCATATACAATTTCATAAAAAAATTGTTTAGTTTAAATTTCACTGATAAATTATGGTAATTACGGGAATAGTTGGTAGATGATTCTCTTATATTAAACTGAAAGGAAGAAAAAGGAAGAAAACGGAAAAAAAGGCAAAAGTAAGACGATGAAAAATGGGCGTTATCTTTACTTCGAGTGGTATAAAGAGTAGTACACAGGAAAATAAAAAGAGGAAAAAATCCACAAAGGTTTTAAATTAAAAGAAAGAAAAGAAAAAGCGAACTAGTGTATATGCAAGGAATCGATCCGTTGTGCACGTCGGACAATTGCCATGGCCCGCCTGTACCCGGCCAACGGATTATTACCATACTTCACTTCCTTCATGCATCTTTTACTATATTTAACAGAAATGCGTGTTGGTTGGCTAAAGGAGCAACCGATGCATGGCACATCCTGATAGTCGCTTCGGAGTTTTTCTTTTGGTATTGTATGTTGATACATTTGAAGGTTTCTTCCTTCTTTTTTTCCTTCGTAGTGAGTTTTCCTATGCTAAGAGTGGCTTGATAGAGATTTTTAAGGTTTTAATTTTTTCTTTTTGGATTGAGCAGAGTTAGCTTCCAATAAGACTTGAAATCAAAACCATAAAGAGAGGAGCAAACTCTCTTGCAATCTAAAACAGCACCCGATTGTTAGATTTTAAATGTAATTAAATTGTCAAAATCTTATCTTAATTGAAAGAGATCTCATTGAGTAATTCATAAATAAAAATCAACCCTCCAATGAGCACCGCATTGCTCTGGCTAATGAAAAGCTCTGTCTTCTCTTTTGTTCCAAGATTTTGACAAGATAACAAGAGAACTAGATACGAACGTGGGCTGATGGAACCGTGGATATCGTGGATATCGCAAGAAAAAGCCATGATATGATGAAACCGTTCATTGGAAGCGGGCGAGGAAGAGCGCAGGAAGAGGGCAGAGGGAAGAGGGAGAAATCAAACAAAGTCGACACTTATGGAGTCATCGTCCGAAGTCAGTGCCAGCAGGAGTCGATTTTCGGGATGTGATTAGTCACTAAATTTGACTCACTTCACTTTCGAAATTACTAGCAAAATCCCGCAATTCTTTGCAACAAAACTGTACTCTTTATTTAATATAATTTTTCAATTGAAACAAAATACCATATTTTTACCTTCTGAGAAAAATGGAAAAATAAACAAGTCTGCCAAAAATGTGGAGATTAGAACTCGACATCTCCTTGAAAATGCTTTTGGCTCATCTTAGTTTACATCATAACACAAAATGACATATTATGAATCAATTTTTTCTTTGTGCGTACACTAAAAATGTAGAAATTGGTTAAATGTATATAGATACTAACGCGGGCTGTATTCAAGACCAACTCGTTCAACTAAGAAGATCCACGCGCATTCAATATCGATGATACTCTCATCGATAAACCTAATATCAATAAGCTTTATTCACAAGTGAAGAGTTTCATCATTGACTTTATCATAAAAAAATTGTCATTTCTCATGCATCGAAGCTTGCATTAAGATACTTTGGGATGGCCACAACCATTGAAAATGTTAGTTATGACGATTTTCCGAAGCTAGCACATAATTGAAATTTCTGCTCGATTTTATGACTGAGTTTCTGCGTGTGTGAGTCGCTCTTCTGATCCCATTGTTTGAGTAACCGACTTTGAGCTACATCATATACCTAGCTTTCCACGGTAACATCAGAATGTGTCCATCATATCCTTATTTTTATTAAATAACTAGATTGAAGAAAAGAAATAAAATAATTTATTAACTTTCTAATGCAACTTCATCATAGGAGCTGTGTTCTTATTGGAAAGGAGGTGAACATGAGCTTCCTTGGATGGAATTTCAATGGGGCTGTGTTTGGTCTCGTTCAAATCACATCCTATCATAAATTTTTTGGTCCCTATGCGCGACTATCTTGAATTGACTTGACCTGTGAATGCAGATTCATCAACTTGCTTATTGAGCCGGTGGTGGGTTTCAATGGTTCTTGACCGTCCATGCAAATTCTTGAATGACCTCGCTAAGGATGTCGCGTTCGATATTGGCTCCAGTTACTTGACCGAGTAATTCGGGCAAGTGGCCAGATACCACCGGAATAAGTGGCGCATGAGATGGACTGATCAAGTACAAGGACTTTGGCAGCCCTTGGTCCTTTCTTTACGGCAACCGTTGCTTTCACTGTCTGTCTTTACCCACATTAACGCCTTTGTTCGCCTTGACTAGAGAATGCAAAATTGTCCTTTCAGTGATGCTCCCCGATGAGCTGATTTCTAAAATTCTGTATATGGCAAAAACGGAATTTTTCTGTGCGCATCAAATACATAATGTCTATATCGAAATTCAACACAACCACGTAAACCTTTTGTATTCATTTGTTGTTCATGTCTTTGGTAAGCTTCAATCAAGGGTAATTCATACTCAACAATATGTGCATGAAAGAAAGTGATCTCATCTAACAAGAAATTTATTTATCTTTATCTATCAAGGAAACTATAATATCTCTATAATCTAATAATATCTCTCACAATATTTTTTAATAATTCCTCGAATATCAATAAATATACCTAGAACAAAGCCCATAAACATGATGATCCGTGACTGAGGGATCTGGAAAATTTCGTGCGAAATGTGCAATTCAAGAACAGAGAATTGCGGGTAGGAGGAGAAAAACGGGATGGTTCAGATTGGAAACAGAGAGTGGTCAAAGTAAACTCCCGGTGAAGACGATTTTGTCCGAATATCAATAAGTTAGGGCGGGACTGACGAGTGGGGACGATTTTGTCCGAATATCAGTAAGTTATGGCGGGACTGACGATGCAACTTTCTTTGTGGACTCATGTGTAGCGAATATGATCAAACTTCAATGCGATGGGATATAACCAGCTTTGGGAATTGGAATCTAAGCTAGTCAATGATGAAAATAGAGATGGTTAAATAGCGGCCCAATCCAAAGCGTGGTTTGAGGTTACGATGATTGAGATTTGCGCGTCAACAAGGGTCAGTTGCTGTCTTTGGTCCGTAATCACTGCAGCCACTGATGCCGAAGATTGAATCAGAAATATATTTGGTTTTAATGTGAATGGGCCCGTTTTTTATTGTATTGAAGATGAGTTGAGTGGATGGCTAAAATGTTGCTGAAAGTATCATATAATCTCTATTAAAATTGTTGAGTATGTCTTGAATTATTTATGTGCTTGGGCCAACATTAGCATTTACGAGCAGTATAAATATTATTTTTCTCAAGTTATTAAGTAAAGAAGTTGAGATAGAAAGTGTCCCAATTTTTAAGTGACCTTTTGTAATCATTGAATTTTTATAGTTAATTTTGCTTCTCTTCTCCGTGATTTTTCTCAAAAAGGCTTTCCATGTAAATTTATGTGTTCTTTACTTTTCTTAGTTCTAATTTCCTTATAGTTTCCGCATCAATTATAACAAAAATGAAGCACCTTTCAATCAATTATATTGTACTTGTATTGTGGGTCTATGAGGGGAATGTAATTGCTAGGCTACTTCCGTGGTAGATCTAAAGTAATTTACCATGTCACAATTTTCTTTTGTTGTCCCCACTAACTAGTGTCATCTTGCATAGAGTCACGACGGTGTGTGAGATTGTCCCTTTGAGTGATGACCAAGATTGATTCGACTTGACTTTCATAAATCAATTTTTATCGAAGCTTGAACCCGAATTTGGCTTTCGTAAAATCCGAACTGATGAGGATCGAACTTGACTTGGTGTAGCACTTAAACTTGTGAATAATTTAGGCAAGCACGAGTAGCATGAATTGTTTGCACGTGAAGAAGCAATTAAAAACTGATTTTGAAGAGGGGTTGAGAAAATGCTGGTAAAGCGCATAATTGTTTCAATCTTGAGCCTCGTGGGTCTCATTCTAGTTAAATCCATTTCTAAGTGGAAGGCAATGAACATTAGCTTCCTTCAATGGGGCTGTGTTTGGTCTCATTCACATCACATCTTGTCATAAATTTTTTGGTCCCTATGCGTGACTATCTTTAGTTGACTTGACTTGTGAATGCAAATTCATCAAATCACTTTTTGATCCAGTGGTGGGTTTAAGTGGTTCTTGACCGTGGGTGCAAATTCTCGAATGATCGCTGCTAAGGATGTCATGTTCGACATTGGCTTGAGTTACCTGACCAAGTAATTCGGCGACCAGCCAGACAAGGGCTAGTGACCTCGCCAGAGCGTCGCCGACGCCCAGAGACAATGAGCCACGATGAAGCTCTGGGTGAGCTCGAGCTCGCCCAGCCCAGGCAAGGCCGAGCCTTGTTGGCCGACCCGAGGCTCTGCCTCACGAGGCCAAGGTGAGGCCGACCTCATGCCCAAGCACAAGGTCGAGCCTCGTGGTGGCCTGGCGAGCATCCGGCGAGCTCGCCGGAGCTCGCCTAGTTGGTCGCCCGACCGCCGTTGTGGCGGTGATCAGCCACAAAGAGAAAGAAAAAAAAAGGAAAAAAAAAATTATTGAATTTTTTTAAATAATAAAATTATACAAGTTTACCAAACACATTTCGATTCCTGGAATAGAATTTTTTACAATTACAAAGCGCGTTCTTATACCCATAAATTCTTCCCAAGAAAATAAGAAAAAAAAACTATTTATGTTCAAAAATTATTCCTTGGAACAAAAACGTTACTAAATGCGCCCTTAAGTGCCAAATCGGAGTAAAGATCGATCACTCACCGAAATTAATACATGTCTTTTATATGACTTGTCATATTTTTTAAAATTTCCAGTCAACCTGTCATTTTCATATGGCATGCTTGGCATTGAAGTGATTACATTTTAATAACGACTGATACTCAAGTGATTATTTTAAATAAAATAGAGTCTCAACGTATTAATCATTTGGAGATCTTTTATGATTTTTTTTTTTTTGCCTGTAGATAAATTTGTTATCTTTTATCTTCATTTTTTACCATAATTATAAATGGTGATATCTCTCTATATATTGCACGATATATCAATGAAAAGTTGTGCTTCATTGACTCAATTTCTAAGTTTCTTCGTGGTATTAGAGCTGAAAATCCTAAGTTTGAATCTTTCCAAACCCCATTTGTCTCCTTAATTAAATTTCCACGCTTAGTACTTGGCAAAATACCAAACTAAATGTGAGGGAGAGTTTAAAATAATTAAATATTAACCTATGCTTTTGTTTAATTAACCACACATTTGTCTAACAACTTAAGCTTTTAGTACAGTTGGTAGTGATCTTAACAAATGTTCACATATTGAAGTAGCAATTAAAAGGGAAAAAAATCAGAATATTTGCAATGCAAAATCTTCTACAAATCAATATGAATATAATAAATCAAATAAAGTATAACGGGTTGATCATTTGGAGATCTTTTATGATTTGTTTTTCTTGTAGATATAATCATTATCTTTTATCTTTATCTTTCACCATAATTATAGATGATGATATCTCTCTATATATTGTGCAACATATCAATGAAAATTTACGCTTCATCCACTCAATTTCTGAGTTTCTTTAACCGGAACCCAACTTCAAAGTGTAAAGAATAGGAAAGGAGTGCAAAGAAGTGGAAGTAGTAGCATTAATCAACAAACCATAGGAGGAAAGATTGAGATGGGTGAGGTTTCTGAGGTGCTGAATCACATCAATATGCAACGACCCACTGAAATTGGTGAAACAAAGTGAGACGTACTTAAAGCCCTCGAAGTTCACAAATAAATGCCAGGATGGAACCCGCTAAATGGTGCTGCTCAAATCAAGCAATTGATAGCAAGAGACAATAAAGACACACTCAACTGACTGTAAAACTGATTGACGGAAATGTGCATCGTCTTAATCAAAGGAAGTGTAAAGAGAGACGGCCAAATAGTTCCCTCCAATGAGTTGTACAGCAAATCTTGTTTTATAAGGTTCCGAAGTTCTTCACATCGTGGTGACTTCTTGGACATAATGAAGGAACTGAACCAGTTTGATCGTTTAAAGACAAGTCCAACTAAGTCAATTACAAAATGTTCTCCATTGAGGTCTAGATCGATCCGCTCACACTGCAATTGAACAATTCTAATCTCGACAAGATTCTGAGATTGCTGATTGAATCTGGAAGCCTTCCTGAAATATTCATGTAACTTAGGACCAGAGTCTCCAGAGGACTTTGCTCTGGAAAGTCATCTATGAACGCTGAAAATCACAAATCACTTTACCACAAATCGCCATTTTATCCAACTTTCTAATAATTTATAGATTCTAACTGATCTTGGAAAATTTAAGTATAAAAGGCATCGGCGGGATGAGATCGCGTGTAAACCTAATTGATCCATGTTTTTTGGTCTTTATTTTTGCATTCTTTCACATATATCATGCTCCTTTTCCTTTCAATATAAATGGAGCCATTATACTGGTGGAACACATTCTTTGATTATCCTGTCACATAATTCAAATCTAAACTCCTCAGGTACATGTTGGCTGACGAAATATTTAACAGCAATGTTAGGATTTCGAGCAGTGCTGCTGCCACTGTTCCAAGCACATCAGTCAAGTGATCCCATGAGATGATGCCTAGTAAGCATGCCTAGGGATCAACCTTTTCGTCTCAGTGCATAGTAATTCTAGGAACTGTGCAGGAGGTTGCGAGAGTCTTTGATGACCTAGCTAAGGATGTCAAGTTCCATAGTGGCGCATGCTACTTGTTGGAGTTTTCCAGGCAGGCGACCCGATACCACCAGAGCAAATGGCATGTGAGATGGACGGGGATCAAGTGTGCGAACTTCAGCAGCATGTGGTCCTTCCTCTTGCCCACCGCTACTTTCATTCTCTTAGTTATTGTCTCAACAAGTAACCAACCTCAGCAACTCAGTTTCAGAAGCATACTTAAAGAAATCTAATCAAACCTATAAAATTTATGAACTATTGGTTTCATTTCTGGATAATGCTCTGGCTCATGTGCTGACATATGAACTAGTCCATGACCCAATTTAAGGCACGGCGAAGAGCATTATATTAACTGCAGGAATTAATAATTCTAGAGAAGTTAATACTGCTGATTAAAATTAACAGACTATATTTCATAAAAAATGTGATTGTTGACTCGAAAGCAGCAGAATCGCTAATCAGACCATTGATTAATGAACGAGTCGCCCAAGTTCTGATTGCACGCACCAAGCTTGTGAATTCCACGTACCTCGACAAGGCTGGAAGACGGCAACCTTGGTCCAGTTTGGCACAGTACATATTTCAAGAAATTTTAATTTTTCTTTATTTAAGGACTTTCCTACCAATAGGCATATAGGTCTTGAATTTCTTAAATCCAATCATCTTCTACTAGATGCACGTCCTCAGTTCTATGTTGACGGTTAGAATGGACAATCATGGAGAGGAAAAACTATGAACTTGCTCCAATCAAGCATAACGACCAAAGTTCAGCGGACATGATAACATTGCAAAATTCTGAATAGTAAAAGTTATCCCAAAACTGATGATACACACGCCTCCATGACCGGATATATATTAGGGTACGTCATAGACATTTCGTCGAACAGATCGTGACCAATCGACGAAGGAGCATATTTTTGCGATTTCAAAGTCGTGTTCGTGACCATATGCAAACAGAATTGACAGAATCAAATAAAAGACTCTAACATGACCAATCCTAATCGAAGCAAAACGAGCTTTACATTGATTTCACCTTCACCAGAATCATGGCTTGATGGAGAATTGGAAATTACCTAGTCAAGAAATCGAACTTTGCAAATTTAATATGGAACATGGCAATGAAAATGATTGTCTCCAGAGAGAAGAAAATTGTCTAATACAGGAGTACGCCAATATCATCTGGAATCAGTGAATCAAAGTTGTTCCTTTAGAAATCAAAGTAGACATCATTCGGTAGAAGAGGTAACGTTTTTCCATTGAGCTTGTTGCTACGAAGAAAAATAATAGTCAGTGTAGAAGTATGAATGGATGGAGCTTCTCCCATATACTCAAGATTGAGATGCAAAAACTTTTCTAGCTTCCACATTCATTTAGGTTTCACTCCATGGATTTGATTGTTTGAAAGGTCCAGCAACTTTAATGCCGATTCTTTTGCCAAGAATTTTGGTAACAAATTCAACTTAACTGGCTGGGACCCAACTTCAAATTGTAAAGAATAGGAAGGAGTGCAAAGAAGAAGTGGAAGCAGTAGCATTAATCGACAAACCATAGGAGAGATAGAGATGGGTGAGGTTTCTGAGGTGCTGTATCACATCAATACTCAACGAGCCACTGAAATTGGTGAAACAAAGTGAGAGGTAGTTAAGCCATCGAAGTTCACAAATGAATGCCCAGACGGAACCCTCTAAATTGGTTATGCTCTAATCAAGCAATTGACAGCAAGAGACAATAAAGACATACTCAACTGACCGGAAAACTGATTGACGGAAATGTGCATCGTCTTAATCGAAAAAAGTGCAAAGAGAGACAGCCAAATAGTTCCCTCGAGTGAGTTGTACAGCAAATCTTGTTTTACAAGGTTCCGAAGTTCTTCACATCATTGGGACATCTTGGACATAATGAAGGAACTGAACCAGTTCAATTGTTTAAAGACAAGTCCAAATAAGTCAACTACAAAATGTTCTCCATTGAGGTCCAGATCGATCCACTCAAACTGTAATTGAACAACTCTAATCTCGACAAGATCCTGAGATTACTGATTGAATCTGGAAGCCTTCCTGAAATATTCATGTAAGTCAGGACCAGAGTCTCCAGAGGACTTTGCTCTGGAAAGTCATCTATGAACCCTGAAAATCACAAATCACTTGACCACAAATCTCCATTTTACCCAACCTTCTAATTATTTATAGATTCCGACTGATCTTGGAAAATTTAAGTATAAAAGGCATTGGTTGGACGAGATCACATGTAAACCTAATTGATCCATGTTTTTTGGTCTTTATTTTTGCATTCTTTCACATATATCACGTTCCTTTTCCTTTCAACATAAATGAAGTAATTATTGTGGCCATGAATTTATATGTTTACTGGTGGAACACATTCTTTGATTATCCTGTTACATAATTCGAATCTAAACTCCTCAGGTACGTTTCAACTGACGAAATATTTAACAGCAATGTTAGGATTTTGAGCAGTGCTACTGCCACTGTTCCAAGCACATCAGTCAAGTGATCCTCATGAGATGATGCCTAGTGAGCATGCCTAGGAATCAACCTTTTTGTCTCAGTCCATTGTAATTCTAGGAACTGGGCAGGAGGTTGCAAGAGTGTGACCTAGCTACGGATGTCAGTGGTGCATGCTACTTGTTGAAGTTCTTCAGGCAAGCGACCTGATGTGACCAGAACAAATGGCACGTGAGATGGACAGGGATCAATTCTGCGTACTTCAGCAGCATGTGGTACTTCATCTCGCCTACCGCTACTT